>NC_069500.1:1391089939-1391212439 GCF_027579735.1 Bombina bombina
GTGTGTATATGTATGTATTTATGTATGTGAGTAACAGTGTGTGTGTATATGTATGTATTTATGTATGTGAGTAACAGTATGTGTGTATGTGTATATGTATGTATTTATGTATGTGAGTAACAGTATATGTGTGTGTATATGTATGTATTTATGTATGTGAGTAACAGTGTGTGTGTATATGTATGTATTTATGTATGTGAGTAACAGTATGTATGTGTGTGTATGTCTTTATGTATGTGAGTAACAGTATGTGTGTGTGTTTATGTGTATATGTATGTATTTATGTATGTGAGTAACAGTATGGCCCCTATTTATCAAGGTCTGGCGGACCTGATCCGACAGTGCGGATCAGGTCCGCCAGACCTCGCTGAATACGGCGAGCAATATGCTCGCTGTATTCAGCATTGCACCAGCAGCTCACAAAAGCTGCTGGTGCAAAGCCGCCCCCTGCAGACTCGCGGCCAATCGGCCGCCAGCAGGGGGTGTCAATCAACCCGATCATACTCGATCGGGTTGATTTCCGGCGATGTCTGTCCGCCTGCTCAGAGCAGGCGGACAGGTTATGGAGCAGCGGTCTTTGTGACCGCTGCTTCATAACTGCTGTTTCTGGTGAGCCTGCAGGCTCGCCAGAAACACGGGGCATCAAGCTCCAATCGGAGCTTGATAAATATGCCCCTATGTGTGTGTGTGTGTATATAAATGTGTATATGTATGTATATGTGTCTATGTGTATATATATATATATATACTGTATATATATATATATATATATATATATATATATGTGTGTGCGTATATGAATGTGTGTATCTGTATATGTGTATATATATATATATATATATATATATATATACACACAGTATATATATATATATATATATATATATATATATAGAGTGTGTATATATGTTTGTGTGTGTTTATATATATGAATGCGTGTCTGTATGTAAGTATGTACGAAGCGTGTGTATGTGTGTGTATATGTATGTATGTATATGTGTGTGTGTATATATATATATATATATATGATTATGTATGTAAATAAATATGTTTGTGTCTTTTTTATATTTTATTAAGTCACTTGTTAATAATTATAGTGAGCTAAATAATAGTAATAATATATGTACGTTTGTGTATATCCATGTGATCTTAAATGCATGTATAGGTATGCTGATGTGCGATAGAGTATACTTTTTTTATAGGGGGGCCCAAAAAAAAAAAAACTTGCACAAGGGCCCTCTGTTCATTAGGTCTGCCACTGCCCTAGCCTGTCAAGTTTGTCTGCTACATGGTAGCATGGAAGTTCAAGTTGCTCCCATGGAACACAGGAAGGTCCAGTGAATGATCTACTGCTAACAGATGCAGAATTACCATTCAGAAACCTGCTAATAAGGAGCGACACTCTAGGAGGACAGGTTGCCTAAAGGTAAGATCAGTAACTACTGACCTAAGTTTACATGTTATCTGACTTAATGGACCTAAAATAATGATCTACCAACTGCTTTTTGTATTTACAAAGAGTTGCTGCTAATCTTGTGATGCTTACTTATAATTTTGGTAACAGCATGGGATCTTAGGACTATTGAGCTTGTTAATGTAGAAATGATATGATTTAGGGCATTTTATATTTGGAATATTCTGAAAGAAACTGAACAGTATTTAGTACTTTTTTTTTTGCCTATCTGTGCATTTTAATGCAATAAATTATTACTGATGGTTAATATATTATAATCGTTATGTGTGTTTGTGTACTCCCATTCTGGCTTGCTACTTCTACTCTTCTCATTCAATTATATATATATGTGTGTGTGTGTGTATGGTGTGCGCACGTATGAGTATGTGTATATGAGGATGAGTGGGCTGCTTTGCCTAAAAATGCCCGGGCCTATTTTTGGTCCCAGTCCGGCCCTGACTGGTATATCAGACACAGTATGCTCAGCAGGCACAGGATACCCAGCGGGTACTATTGGTGAGACTTTCACAGGATACCAGATAGGTACAGCAGGCACAGCTGGTTTAAGGAAAGCTGACACTGGTATATCAGACACAGTATGCTCAGCAGGCACAGGATACCCAGCGGGTACTATTGGTGAGACTGTCACAGGATACCAGATAGGTACAGCAGGCACAGCTGGTTTAAGGAAAGCTGACACTGGTATATCAGACACAGTATGGTTAGCAGACACAGGATACCCAGCGGGTACTGTAGGTGAGGCTGTCACGGGATACCAGATAGGTACAGCAGACACAGCTGGTTTAAGGAAAGCTGACACTGGTATAGCAGACACAGTATGCTCAGCAGACACAGGATACCCAGCGGGTGCTATTGGTGAGACTGTCACGGGATACCAGGTAGGTACAGCAGACACAGCTGGTTTAAGGAAAGCTGACACTGGTATATCAGACACAGTATGCTCAGCAGACACAGGATACCCAGCGGGTGCTATTGGTGAGACTGTCACGGGATACCAGGTAGGTACAGCAGGCACAGCTGGTTTAAGGAAAGCTGTCACTGGTATAGCAGGCACAGGATACTCAGCAGACACAGGATACCCAATGGGTACTGTAGGTGAGACTGTCACGGGATACCAGGTAGGAACAGCAGGCTCAGGATACCCAGCGGGAACAGTAGGTGAGACTGTCACGGGATACCAGGTAGGTACAGCAGGCACAACTGGTTTAAGGAAAGCTGACACTGGTATAGCAGGCACAGGATACTCAGCAGGCACAGAATACCCAGCGGGAACAGTAGGTGAGACTGTCACGGGATACCAGGTAGGAACAGCAGGCTCAGGATACCCAGCGGGAACAGTAGGTGAGACTGTCACGGGATACCAGGTAGGTACAGCAGGCACAGCTGGTTTAAGGAAAGCTGACACTGGTATAGCAGGCACAGGATACTCAGCAGACACAGGATACCCAGCGGGTACTGTAGGTGAGACTGTCACGGGATACCAGGTAGGTACAGCAGACACAGGATACCCAGCGGGAACAGTAGGAGAGACTCTCACGGGATACCAGGTAGGTACAGCAGGCACAGCTGGTTTAAGGAAAGCTGACACTGGAATAGCAGGCACAGGATACTCAGCAGACACAGGATACCCAGCGGGTACTGTAGGTGAGACTGTCACGGGATACCAGGTAGGTACAGCAGACACAGGATACCCAGCGGGAACTGTAGGTGAGACTGTCACAGGACACCAGATAGGTACAGCAGGCATAGGATACCCAGCAGGTACTGTAGGTGAGACTGTCACAGGATACCAGATAGGTACAGCAAGTACAGCTGGTTTAAGGAAAGCTGTCACTGGTATAGCAGACACAGGATACTCAGCAGGCACAGGATACCCAGCGGGTACTATTGGTGAGGCTGTCACAGGATACCAGGTAGGTTCAGTTTCTATTTAGAAAACAGGTTTTTTTTTTTTTTAGCTTTACTGTTGAAAACTGTTTAGTGATGCAAGGTCTTAACAAACTAAACGATACAGCATTGTGACTGACCACTTGAGAACCTGACTCAATTCAGTAGGAAAGTAAAAAGCGTTTTCAGGATCAAATTACTGGTATATTGTGATTGAGACCACATTACATATAATTCTAAGACTAATCTTTTGCTTTGATCAAATCCTTATGTCTAACATGTATTTACTGTTTAATATTCCTTTAATCAGCTTGTGCCAGACCCTATAATGTTTGCATTTCATATCTCAATTGATCTCCATAATCTCAGTCTCCTAGCACCTTTTTACACCGAGTCTCTAGAGATAAACCTACAAATGTTATTACTTTTGAGTGACAGTTAAAATGATGCTATTAAAATCAAGTAAGACGCTAAAACCATTTCCTTTCCATTTTACAGGTCAAATTACTTATCACAAGTGACCTAATGCTAAAAAATCATCCTGGAAATAATGGATGCAGTTTAGGAACAGGGAACGGACTGCAATGTAAGACTATTTTTTCTCTTCTTTTCTTGTGATCAGAAGCTATAGGCACATGTTCTATGTTATGTTTTTTTTTGGGGGGGGGTTACAACTTTATATAATTCCTTGTGTTTTAATGTTGCTCTTTACATAATATTTTCATAGAATTAAAATGCAGTAACATCACAACTGGAAAATTGTGAAATTTGTAAAGATTTGAATCTAATATTTTGTCCAGTTTACAAATGGTGTGAGAATTTTTTTTTTTTTTTACAAAATGGGATCTAAAAAAGAGCAAACACTAATCCCATAGGGGGCGCTTCCCTACTACAATAGTCATATGGAAAAGTTTATCTGTATAAATATACAATTTTGGTATTGATCAATGATAACAAAAAAAGAGCCAAAGCACAAAAATACACAAAAACAAACTTGAAAAACAGACATAAAAAAGTCCTTATGTTCCAATAATTAGGCAGCCATCTGTCTAAAGGATGGTCAGTCCCTGGAGATAGTAGATCTGAAGAGAAGAAAAACACAGAGGCGCCAATATGGCCTAGTAACGATTATACAGGATATAGCAAAACAGGAACTCACAAAGGTGAATCTACCAATGGTGCAAGTGGAGCAGACTGGATCAATAGCAGTGGCCCAGCTCACTGTGTGCCAAATGTCCAGGCACCCGAAGGGATGGTCAGAAGACAAGTCTATAAAACAAGATGAAGCGCACCTCCAGGTGTCATAACAGCAAGCTGGGACCTCTCAGTCACCCAGCAAACTGCACGCAGGCAAAGTGAAGGTCCTCTCAAAAACTCCACGCTAATAAAGTCCCAGAGAGAAGAAAGTGTATCAGAAAAGCATATGTTTATTAAACACAAAGCGACGCATTTCTCAGCCCCTCAATGGCTGTTTCCTTAGGCTATACAATGTTAAAAAAATTACACACTTGCTATTAATACTCTTCCAGGTCAAACAAAAGGTTAATTGGTACACACCCACCCCCATAGAACTCTAATGGTTTCTGTGCAAATAACTATTGACAAATGCACACCTTGGCCTATACCCAGCTGCGGGTTAATTGCACTAATGAGATCACCATGATAATGCACTGATTCATGTAAGCCTTTGCACAGCTTTACCTGATGGTCATGTGGAAGAGGTGTGTGTGCTCCTGGCCAATGCAAGAAGTCTAATAAGGCATGCCCAGGGGATAATAACAACAAATCGCCTCCCACTGTCAGGTGCTTATCGGATCCATGCTAAACGAATGATTTGTATGAGTCGTGTAGCGTATTCAAACTACCAGGTGCCAGAATAAACTTCTCAAATTGTAATAATCACATCCACAATATAAAATATAGTGTTTGCGAGCAGTCAGCTCCGATTACGAGACCCCAAGAGGTGCACAAACCTCAAGCTTAGAGAGGAAGCTACTAGGGGCATTATCCTAATAACCCAACTGATGTGCTTGTTGGTGGACATATTTAATATATATATATATGGACCTAGCCCTTCTACTTATTAGTTGTTGTGATACAATCTTATATTTCACAGTCATTATCTCCACACTGATTATAGGGGGGAATAAAGCTTCAAATTGAAAAATCTAATCATAAGAGGAGGATAGTAATATGAAATAATACTAATACACACACACAAAGATATATATATATTAAATATGTCCCCCAACAAGCACATCAGTTGGGTTATTAGGATAATGCTGCTAGTAGCTTCCTCTCTAAGCTTGAGGTTTGTGCACCTCTTGGGGTCTCATAATCGGAGCCGACTGCTCGCAATTCATCCACTATATTTAATATTGTGGCTGTGATTATTACAATTTGAGAAGTTTGTTCTGGCACCTGGCAGTTTGAATACGCTACATGACTCATACAGATCATTCACTTAGCGTAGATCCTCCACACTGTTGTTGTATTTGGGTCCGATAAGCGCCTGACAGTGGGAGGCGATTTGTTGTTATTATCCCCTGGGCACGGCTTATTAGACTTCTTGCATTGGCCAGGAGTACACACATCTCTTCCACATGACCATCAGGTAACACGGAGCCGCAACGGCTCATATTCACAATGAATTAGAGTGGATAAGAAGTTTTAACTGGGTTTTATATTGATCACTCTATGATAATCTAAAATGCCCGTGACCACCTTATTGGTTTGATATAAGAGACAGATTCAGCGATTTTTTTATTATTATTCTGATCTAGTATCGTACATATATAGAGGGAGGTTTATCTGACGCTCTATACGTCCCATATACTAACACTGCATACTCCTTTACTTATGATTCACGATCTCTGGTTTTGGTTTCATTTTGGATATCAAATAATGGCATCAAGTACAGATCATATATAAATTAAAGCTGTGTAAAGGCTTACATGAATCAGTGCATTATCATGGTGATCTCATTAGTGCAATTAACCCGCAGCTGGGTATAGGCCAAGGTGTGCATTTGTCAATAGTAATTTGCACAGAAACCATTAGAGTTCTATGGGGGTGGGTGTGTACCAATTAACCTTTTGTTTGACCTGGAAGGATTTTAATAGCAAGTGTATAATTTTTTTAACATTGTATAGCCTGAGGAAACAGCCATTGAGGGGCTGAGAAACGCGTCACTTTGTTTTTAATAAACATATGCTTTTCTGATACACTTTCTTCTCTCTGGGACTTTATTATCGTGGAGTCTTTGAGAGGACCTTTACTTTGCCTGCGTGCAGTTTGCTGGGCGACTGAGAGGTCCCAGCTTGCTGTTATGACACCTGGAGGTGCGCTTCATCTTGTTTTATAGACTTGTCTTCTGACCATCCCTTCGGGTGCCTGGACATTTGGCACACAGTGAGCTGGGCCACTGGTATTGATCCAGTCTGCTCCGCTTGCACCATTGGGTGCTTCACCTTTGTGAGTACCTGTTTTGCTATATCCTGTATAATCTTTTTACAGATATTACTAGGCCATATTGGTGCCTCTGTGTTTCACCCCATGGTCAGACCGTGCAATGCTCAGAGAAATTGCAATAAACCCAAGAGTTACATCTCAGATTCTACAGGCCTATGAAAGCATGTTAAATGTTAAAGTTTACAATTCGAAAAAGACTGAACAAGTATGGTTTTTATGGAAGGATTGCCAGGAGAAAGCCTCTCTAAAAAGAACATGGCAGCATGGCTTAAGATGATAAAGTTGCATCTAAAAAAAACACAAGACTTCTGGAACAATTTCCTTTGGACAGACAAGATTCAAGTGTTGATGTTTGGCTATAATGCACAGCACCACGTTTGGTGAAAACCATATATAGCATATCAGCACAAACACCTCATACCAACTGTCAAGCATGGTGTTGGAGGGGGTGATTATTTGGGCTTGTTTTGCAGCCACAGGACCTGGGCACCTTGTATTCAATGGGGTCGATTTATCAAATACCGGGCGGACATGATTTGCTGCAGCTATTCATGTCTGCCCTGGCATCTCTAAATGCTGACAGCATACTCTGTCGGGATTTAACATTGCACAAGAATTCTGGTGAAATGCTTGTGCAATGCAGCTAGCAGGGGGTGCCAATCATCCCAATTAGATAGGGATAATTGCAGTCTGCCACCTCAGAGGTGGCGGGCGAGTTAAGGAGCAGGGGTCTTATGACCGCTGCTTCTAAACTTATGTTTCCAGCCAGCCGGAAACATTGGGGGTATATTAGAGCATCCGCTGCTTGGTAAATCTACCCCATGAGTCAATCATGAACTCCTCTGTAGACCAAAGTATTCTAGAGTCAAATGGGAGGCCATCTGTCTGACAGCTAAAGCTTGGCCAAAATAGGGTCATGCAACAGGACAAAGATCCCAAGCACACCGGAAAATCTACAACAGAATAGCTGAAAAATAAAAGAATTAAGGTCACGGTGTTGTAATGACCCAGTCAAAGTCCAGACCTGAACCCGATTTAAATGCTGTGGCGGGACCTTAAGAGAGCTGCGCATAAACAAATGCCCGCAAACCTCAATGAACTGAAGCAACGTTGTAAAGAAGAGTGGACCAAAATTCCTCCACAACAATGCGAGAGACTGACAGGTCATACAGAAAATAATAAAGTTAGAACAGAAGAGGGCGCCACAATAGTGCACAATGTAATGGTAACAGGTCTCCATACACGCAATACAAATTATAATTACAAAGTATACAGCACTTGATAAGTGCCACAAATGCCTGCTGGACCTTAATAGCTGTCCAGAAAGCTACACTCCCAGTGCAGAATCCCCAATGGAACCGTGTTCACATAGGATCTGTAGACTTCTAATCTTCCAGACTCAGCTGATATTAACGGATAAACCTCCTGGAAATGCTCTGGGAGGTGAATGTCTGAACAGCAAAGAGCTGGTAGATAAGTCTAGCAAATAATATATAACTCGTGATACCAAAGTCTAAAAGCAAAATAGACTTTAATTAAAATGTACAGATAGCACACAGCGCGTTTCCTGGTCGTACTGACCGCTTCATCAGGTCACCTGAGTTTCAGTTCATGAAGTTATTACTGAATTGCTTTTGAAGTTGATTTATTTGTAAAGTTTCAGAAATGCTTCCAACTTTAGCTCTCAAAGCACTTTTATCTGCACTTATCTTTTTAATCTTAGATGCACAAGTTGAGTCAATCTTCTGATATATATATATATATATATATATATATATATATATATATACACACTAGTTGGTAAGCCTGCCCAGAGGGCAGTCTATGTGTTGTGTATATACAAAAGATAAAAAATAGAACTACAGAAAAAAATAAATACATTATCCACAATAAAAAAATTCAACCTAATCCCTATGAAAATAAAAAAAGCCCCCCAAAATATAAACACCCCCCTAATCTAATGCTAAACTACCAATAGCCCTTAAAAGGGCCTTTTGTAGGGCATTGCCCTCAGCTAAACAGCTCTTTTGCAGTTACAAAAAATTGTCCCCCCTAACAGTAAAACCCACCACCCACCAAACCCCCCAAAATAAATAAACATAACACTAAAAAACCTAAACTATCCAATGCCCAGAAAAGGGTATTTGTATGGGCATTGCCCTTAAAAGGGCATTCTGCTCTTTTTCTGCCCTCTAAAGGGCATTCAGCTCTTTTAAGAAGTGCCCATAACCCTAATCTAAAAAAAAACAAAACATTTTTTTTTTAAAAAAAAAACCTGTCTAACCCCCAAATTTAAAAAAGTAAAACAAATCACTATGAAAATAAAAAAAGCCCCCCAAAATATAAACACCCCCTAATCTAATGCTAAACTACCAATAGCCCTTAGGGCCTTTTGTAGGGCATTGCCCTAAGTTAAACAGCTCTTTTGCAATTACAAAAAATTCTATGTCCACGCCAAACAGTAAAACCCACCACCCACCAAACCCCCCAAAATAAATAAACCTAACACTAAAAAACCAATAGAAATTCAAGGGACGCCATCTTTAATCGCGTACCTTGAATTCACTATTCAGTATACGGCGGAGATAATACGAAGAGGATCCTCCACGCTCCATGGCTCCGCGGTCGCCGGTCTTCAGTTCCAGGGTCGCTGGTCTTCAGCTCCGTGGTCATCGGTCTTCAGCTCCGCCCTCTGCTCCGGCTTGTTCCTGGAAGAAGAAAGAAGAGGTCGCTGCTTGGAAGACTTCACCGCCTGGAACAGGAGCTTCTCCACCGGACTTCAGAAACCGTGATTACCAACCTGGGGGTTAGACTTAGGTTTTTTAAAAAATGGTTTGGGGGTTTGTTTTATTTAGATTAGGGATGGGCAATTCTTAAAAGAGCTAAATGCCTTTTTAAGGGCAGGAAAAGTGCTAAATGCCCTTTTAAGGGCATTGCCCATACAAATGCCCTTTTCAGGGTAATGGGTAGTTAAGATTTTTTAGTGTTAGGTTTATTTATTTTGGGGGGTTTAGTGGGTGGTGGGTTAGGGGGGACTTAGAATTTTTTGTAACTGTAAAAGAGCTGTTTAACTTAGGGCAATGCCCTGCAAAAGGCCCTTTTAAGGGCTATTGGTAGTTTAGCATTAGATTAGGGGGTGTTTTTATTTTGGGGGGGCTTTTTATTTTCATAGGGATTAGGTTTATTTTTTTTATTTTTGATAATTTGTTTATTTTCTGTAATGTTAGACTTTTTTATTTTTTGTAATTTTATTTTAATTTAAACTTAGTTTTTTATTTTTAAAGTAATGTTAGGTTTTTTTATTTTAATTGTAATTTTGTATTTTTAATTTAGGTAATTGGGTTTAATTTAGGGGGTGTTATGTTAGGGAGCTTAGTTATTTAATTAGTTATTTGCGTTGTGGGTTTTGGCGGTTTAAGGGGTTATTAGGGTAATTAGCTTTATTGCGATGTGGGGTTTTTGCGGTTTAGGGGTTAATAGGTTAATTAGCTTTATTGCAATGTGGGGTTTTGTGGTTTAGGGGTTAATAGGGTAATTAGGTTTATTGCGATGTGGGGGTTTAGGGGTTAATAGGGTAATTAGGTTTATTGCAATGTGGGGGTTTTGCAGTTTAGGGGTTAATAGGGTAATTAGGTTTATTGCAATGTGGGGGTTTTGCAGTTTAGGGGTTAATAGGTTAATTAGGTTTATTGCAATGTGGGGTTTTGCGGTTTAGGGGTTAATAAGGTAATTAGGTTTATTGCGATGTGGGGGTTTAGGGGTTAATAGGGTAATTAGGTTTATTGCAATGTGGGGGTTTTGCAGTTTAGGGGTTAATAGGGTAATTAGGTTTATTGCGATGTGGGGGTTTTGTGGTTTAGGGGTTAATAGGGTAATTAGGTTTATTTAGATGTGAGGGTTTGTGGTTTAGGGGTTAATAGGGTAATTAGGTTTATTGCGATGTGGGTGGTTGACGGTTAAGGGATTAATTTGTTAGGTTATTTGCGGATTAGGGGCTAATTACTTATTATTTTGCTATGTGTGGGTTTGCAGTTTAGGTGCAGCCAACATTCCTTTGAGGATGCGTGTGCAACTGCCGATGGTGACGGACATTACAAATGCAATTATAGTATAGATATATATTAGTGCATTGGAGCCCTTTGCAGTTAAGTTCAGGTAATACGTAGTTCTCTCTGCTCCATACGTTTCCTTTTCAATCACAAACGTTTTTTTTTGTAGCAGGTGGGACACAGTGAACTAACAGGAACAAGTTTTAGAGGATTTTGTGCTCTAACCAAATTTTTCGTAGTCGTTTTGTAATAGTTTCTTGTAATATTCAAGGGTTTGCAACAACTGTTACCAAATAGGTGATGATATTTCAATAGAAATTAGTTTTCATGGTACTTACAAACTGATGTAACATCATCCTACCCTTGAGCAAATTAACTCCTTTTTTCTGAGCTTTAGTCACTTACTGCTTTAATCACAGGAGACCCAAAACCATAGCTCTGTTTATGACACTGTTCATTTGCAAAACTTCCAATTGAACACTGTGGCCTAGATTTGGAGTTTGGCGGTAGCCGTGAAAACCAGCGTTAGAGGCTCCTAACGCTGGTTTTAGGCTACCGCCGGTATTTGGAGTCATTCAAAAAAGGGTCTAACGCTCACTTTTCAGCCGCGACTTTTCCATACCGCAGATCCCCTTACGTCAATTGTCTATCCTATCTTTTCAATGGGATCTTTCTAACTCTGGTATTTAGAGTTGTGGCTGAAGTGAGCGTTAGAAATCTAACGACAAAACTCCAGCCGCAGAAAAAAGTCAGTAGTTAAGAGCTTTCTGGGCTAACGCCGGTTCATAAAGCTCTTAACTACTGTACTCTAAAGTACACTAACACCCATAAACTACCTATGTACCCCTAAACCGAGGCCCCCCCCACATCGCCGACACTCGAATAATTTTTTTTAACCCCTAATCTGCCGACCGCCACCTACGTTATACTTATGTACCCCTAATCTGCTGCCCCTTATACCGCCGACCCCTATATTATATTTATTAACCCCTAACCTGCCCCCCACAACGTCGCCTCCACCTGCCTACACTTATTAACCCCTAATCTGCCGAGCGGACCGCACCGCTACTATAATAAAGTTATTAACCCCTAATCCGCCTCACTAACCCTATAAAAAATAGTATTAACCCCTAATCTGCCCTCCCTAACATCGCCGACACCTAACTTCAATTATTAACCCCTAATCTGCCGACTGGAGCTCACTGCTATTCTAATAAATGTATTAACCCCTAAAGCTAAGTCTAACCCTAACACTAACACCCCCCTAAATTAAATATAATTTACATCTAACGAAATTAATTAACTCTTCTTAAATAAATTATTCCTATTTAAAGCTAAATACTTACCTGTAAAATAAATCCTAATATTGCTACAATATAAATTATAATGATATTATAGCTATTTTAGGATTAATATTTATTTTACAGGTAACTTTGTATTTATTTTAACCAGGTACAATAGCTATTAAATAGTTAAGAACTATTTAATAACTAAAATAGTTAAAATAATTACAAATTTACCTGTAAAATAAATCCTAACCTAAGTTACAATTAAACCTAACACTACACTATCAATAAATAAATTAAATAAAATACCTATAATTATCTACAATTAAACCTAACACTACACTATCAATAAATAAATTAAATACAATTCCTACAAATAAATACAATGAAATAAACTAACTAAAGTACAAAAAATAAAAAAGAATGATGGAATCAGCCAATCAGAATCAATTTCAATCCGATTGGCTGATCCAATCGGATTGAACTTGATTCTGATTGGCTGATTCCATCAGCCAATCAGAATATTCCTACCTTAATTCCGATTGGCTGATGGAATCCTATCAGCCAATCGGAATTCGAGGGACGCCATCTTGGATGACGTCATTTAAAGGAACCATCATTCGTCGTTCAGTCGTCGGCCAGGATGGATGTTCCGCGTCGGAGGTCTTCAGGATGCTGCCGCTCCGTTCCGGATGGATGACGATAGAAGATTCCGCTTGGATGAAGACTTCAATCGGATCGAAGACCTCTTCTGCCCCGCTTGGATGAAGACTTCTACCGGATGGAGGACCTCTTCTTGCTCCGCTTGGATGAAGAATTTGGCTCGGCTGGGTGAAGACGACTCAAGGTAGGGAGATCTTCAGGGGCTTAGTGTTAGGTTTATTTTAAGGTGGGTTTGGGTTAGATTAGAGGTATGTGGGTGGTGGGTTGTAATGTTGGGGGGGGTATTGTATGTTTTTTTTTACAGGCAAAAGAGCTGAACTTCTTGGGGCATGCCCCGCAAAGGGCCCTGTTCAGGGCTGGTAAGGTAAAAGAGCTTTGAACTTTAGTAATTTAGAATAGGGTAGGGCATTTTTTTATTTTGGGGGGCTTTGTTATTTTATTAGGGGGCTTAGAGTAGGTGTAATTAGTTTAAAATTGTTGTAATATATATATTATATATTTATTATATATATTTATTTTTTGTAACTTAGTTCTTTTTTATTTTTTGTACTTTAGTTAGTTTATTTCATTGTATTTATTTGTAGGAATTGTATTTAATTTATTTATTGATAGTGTAGTGTTAGGTTTAATTGTAGATAATTATAGGTATTTTATTTAATTTATTTATTGATAGTGTAGTGTTAGGTTTAATTGTAACTTAGGTTAGGATTTATTTTACAGGTAAATTTGTAATTATTTTAACTATTTTAGCTATTAAATAGTTCTTAACTATTTAATAGCTATTGTACCTGGTTAAAATAAATACAAAGTTACCTGTAAAATAAATATTAATCCTAAAATAGCTATAATATCATTATAATTTATATTGTAGCTATATTAGGATTTATTTTACAGGAAAGTATTTAGCTTTAAATAGGAATAATTTATTTAAGAAGAGTTAATTAATTTCGTTAGATGTAAATTATATTTAACTTAGGGGGGTGTTAGTGTTAGGGTTAGACTTAGCTTTAGGGGTTAATACATTTATTAGAATAGCGGTGAGCTCCAGTCGGCAGATTAGGGGTTAATAATTGAAGTTAGGTGTCGGCGATGTTAGGGAGGGCAGATTAGGGGTTAATACTATTTATTATAGGGTTAGTGAGGCGGATTAGGGGTTAATAACTTTATAATAATAGCGGTGCGGTCCGCTCGGCAGATTAGGGGTTAATAAATATAATATAGGGGTTGGCGGTGTTAGGGGCAGCAGATTAGGGGTACATAGGGATAATGTAAGTAGCGGCGGTTTACGGAGCGGCAGATTAGGGGTTAAAAATAATATGCAGGGGTCAGCGATAGCGGGGGCGGCAGATTAGGGGTTAGTAAGTGTAAGGTTAGGGGTGTTTAGACTCGGGGTACATGTTAGAGTGTTAGGTGCAGACGTAGGAAGTGTTTCCCCATAGGAAACAATGGGGCTGCGTTAGGAGCTGAACGCGGCTTTTTTGCAGGTGTTAGGTTTTTTTTCAGCTCAAACAGCCCCATTGTTTCCTATGGGGGAATCGTGCACGAGCACGTTTTTGAGGCTGGCCACGTCCGTAAGCAACTCTGGTATCGAGAGTTGAAGTTGCGTTAAATATGCTACACGCTCCTTTTTTGGAGCCTAATGCAGCCATTCTGTGGACTCTCAATACCAGAGTTATTTTAAAGGTGCGGCCAGAAAAAAGCCAGCGTTAGCTACGCGGGTCGTTACAGACAAAACTCTAAATCTAGCCATGTATTTCCATATTTGGATAAAATCTATTCATGCATCACTTGAAACTAAAAACACTTCAGCTCCTAGCATCTAACTCACATGAATGCTGCCAACAGAAAGAGACGTGTTCTACTTGGAACGAACAACAACTCAGTAGCTTGTTCTATGTAAGTTACACCCTAGGAGCAGACTCCTTTAGTCCAATTGTGCATTTCAAAGAGCAGAACTTTCCAGAAGTACATAAGTCAGTAGTAAGGTCAGTCCAGCACCAAAAGATCAGGCAATCCTCCTCTTAACAAGGAACATGACAACCCCAGACGATCCTTCCTGCCCTAATGTCATGTTTGTGCCTGTACCAACATGATCGGTCATGCTTCACTGTTGCTAGTATCAAATGTAGTAACATTTTAGACTTCATTGACAATCATAAACATAATTAGTGTAAAATACTGGTCATTTTTATTATTTGTTATGCTTATATCTGTTCCTTTCTCAAACTGCAGGGATAAAGAAGGCTTTGTACTACCCCTAGCTCTGTAACCATTGGAATCTCAAACTCTGTGAATTTTAGGTTCCTATCTGGTTCCCCATCAGAGATAATCAATACGAAACTGTAGGGAAATATTTAAAAATTGCATTTTCTCGTCCCCATGAGAAAAAATATAAGAGAAGTAACAAACCTGAAATGTTCTGCATGCACACAATACTTACCTAGGTACTCAATGAAAATTAGGACTGAGACTCAGACCCCTCCCATTATAAATTGATCCTAAAAGTGGAACTTTCAGTCATCTTGATATTTACATTAGGGGGTATATTTATCATAGTGCGAGCAGACATGATATGATGTAGCGTATCATGTCAGCTGCACATCGATAAATGCCGACAGCATACGCTGTTGGCATTTATTATTACACCAGACGCTAGCAGGGGGTGTCAATCAACCCGATTGTATTCGATCGTTTTGATTTCTGTCCGCAGCCTCAGAGCAGGTGGAAAAGTTATGGAGCAGCGGTCTTTAGACCACTGCTTCATAACTTCTGTTTTCAGGCCCCTAGAACTTAAGTTCTAAGTCTAAGGAACAAGACTGTGCAAAATGTTTATAAATGTACATGAACCTTGTAATGTTCTGTATGGATCATATTTTGTTCTAAGGAGTTAGGTTCATCCTGACCTAAGATAATGAGGTTTCTGTAAACATCTGTTTAACTAAAACTTGTTGTGCGACCATGACACAAAGATGGCTGTCATGGCTAAACCAAGTAAAATCAAATTTAGCAAATGGTGGTTTTCCAATACCAATACATAGAAGTAATCAAAAAAATAGGTAAATTAAAAATGATCAAGCAACCTATTTGGACTATTTAAAGTGGATTAACCCTTAAAGGAATACTAAACACAATTTTTTTTCTTTCATAATTCAGATAGAACATGCAATTTTAAAAAAAAACTTTCTAATTTTCTCCTATTATTATTTCTCTTCATTCTCTTGCTATCTTTATTTGAAAAATCTGAAATGTAAGGTTATGAGCCGGCCCATTTTTGGTTCAGGACATGGGTAGCACTTGCTGATTGTGGGCTACATTTAGCCTCCAATCAGCAAGTGCTACCCAGGTACCCAGGTGCTGATCCAAAAATGGGCTGGCCCTTAAGCTTTACATTCCTGCTTTTCAAATAAAGATAGCAAGAGAATGAAGACAAAATGATAATAGGAGTAAATTAGAAAGTTGCTTAAAATGGCATGCTCTAATCTACTCTTCCTCTTCCTCGGGAACCACAGCACGAGTAAAATTCTGGGAAGACATGGTTCTTCCAAACAGTAGTTCTGAATTTAATCTTAAATTGAATTCTCCGATCTCAGAACTAGAAGTTAATCAAGCTATTCAGACACTAAAGTCGGATAAAGCCCCAGGCCCGGATGCCCTGCCAAATGAATTTTATAAAAATCTGTCCCCGACACTTATCCCTCATTTAACTAAACTTTTTAACTTCCCAAATTTCTGCTAATTTCGCAGCATCTCAGACAATTCTCATACCTAAGCCGGGGAAAGATCCATGTAAAAGAGAATTATACAGGCCTATTGCCCTACTAAATACTGTCTACAAGCTATTTACCTCTATTCTGGCTAAAAGACTTCAAGAGGGGCTACTGGAGATTATTCACAGAGATCAGGCTGGGTTTCTTCTTAATCGCAGCTCGACTGCTAAAATCAGACAACTGCTTCTACTCATTGACTATTTTATAAATGCTTACAGCAATTTGTTGAAAGATTACCCGGATGCCGCAGTCTTAGCTATTGACGCAGAAAAAGCTTTTGACTGCGTGCATCATGACCACTTGCTGGACACATTATACTGAATAGGGTTCAGTAACAACTTCCCCAATCTAATCAAAAGGTTATGCACTCAGTCTTTCACTAGTCTATTCATTAATGGGATAGAATCGAATACGATCAGATTGGAAAAAGGCACTCGGCAAGAATGCCCACTCACTGTTATTATTCGATCTGGCAATTGAACCCCTCGCCATTAAAATTTGGCAACAGATTGAAGGTATAAAAATTAGGAATAAAGAGGTGAAGCTGGCTTTATATGCGGATGATCTTTTGATTTATATGTCTAACACCTCTTCAAACATCCCAAAGCTCATGAACATAATTTAATTATTCGGTCAATTTTCAGGCTATAAAGTTAACAAACTGAAATCCGAACTACTCTGGCTAAGAAAAACCAAAAAATCTCTGGTAGATAATCCTTTCGAGATTGTCTCCAACTCATTCAGATATCTCGGGGTTAATGTTTCAGCTGACCCCCAAGATTGGTATGCCTTGAACATCCCTCCAATTCTACTACAGATCACCACCTATATGAGGAACTGGCAAAACCTCCCCCTTTCAATATCAGGTCGCATTGCTCTTATTAAAATGGTGCATCTGCCCAAAATTCTTTACATTCTACAGAATCTCCTTATTCTGTTGAAATCTCATGATATTAAGAAATTAAATATCGCTATTCGTCGTTTCATCTGGCAGTCAAAAAAACCTAGAATAGCCCTTCATAAACTGTCTCTTCCCAAACAATTTGCTGGCCTTGCCCTTCCTGATTTATATCTTTATAATCTAGTCTATCTTAGTCGTATTGTAGTTGACTGGATCACGAAGTCTGATCATTTTACAGATAATGGTTTAGAACTCAATATGATCTACCCATTTCTCCCTATCTGTTAGGAAAGAAACACAAAGGGAAGAGGCGCCAATGGTGCAGATCAATGATGAATCTTATATGTAGCTGATGTAGGATGAACACAGGGTACTCACTTGTATATAAGGCAATCAATTATGTCAATAAGAGCAAGCTGGATTTCAACAGCAGTCCAGCTAGCTGATCATAAGGGCAGCTCTCTAACGGCATCCAATAGAAGGCAATCTGTAGAAAGAGACAATAGATAGAGGCACCAATGGTGCAGATCAATGGTGGATCTTGAACACTTGTAACAAGTGGTATACACAGGGTACTCACATGTATAGAAGGCAATCAGTTATGCCTATAGAGACAGGGTGGATTTTTACAGCAACCCAGCTGGCTGATCCAAGATACAAGGGCAGGATACTGGTGTAAGGGGTTCTCACCCTAAACGTAGCGTAGCAGTAGACCATACACAGCACTCAGAGTAGGTAAAATTAAAAACACATTTATTAAAAAGTTTATAAAAATATACCACTCATATTCATGCCAAAATAAGTTATGGCTAGTGGAGAAACAGTGTGACGCGTTTCTCAGATAGACTGTTTCCTCAGGCATGTTTCTCATCAGTTGTTTGCATCCTTATATAGGGCTAAGCTACTAATAACACCAATGACCAACCCCAACAATCAGAACAAGCAGGAACAATCAGAACCCGTCATTTGAGCAACACCCACCCTGCTGCAATTGTATTCTAATATATGTATGTTTAAAATGATGTTTTGATAAAATGTGTAAATCTCATCAATATTTCTTTTACATATATATATGATATCGGTATTGTTATACAGATCTCGTAATTCCTTTAGTTAAAATATATATAATTGTCTCTGACCGTAAATGCTGCGACCTGATAGGTCAATGACTCCATCAATCAACATTTCTAGGGAAGGACGTGTATACGGCTCTCTGATAGGTCTAGAGCTTTGTCAATCAACTAGTGTGAGAAGCAAAGAGAATCACGGCTCTCTGACCAATAGTGTTCTAACCCGCTGTTGGATGTCTGCCAATGGGTATCACGTTATGGAACAACACCCATGATAACGCCCTTGCTAAAGCATTCGTGGACGTAAAAGCCCTCCCCAATGCCAACATGTAGCCCAATTGGTCCCAATAAGGGATGACGATAATTACGTCACCCAAGTAAACAAAACTAAACACATGTTATGCGCTCTGTACTCTGTATCAGTATAGGCATAACTGATTGCCTTCTATATATGTGAGTACCCTGTGTATACCACTTGTTACAAGTGTTCAAGATCCACCATTGATCTGCTCCATTGGCGCCTCTATCTATTGTCTCTTTCTACCATTTCTCCCTATGTCTCTGATCCACGTTTTCTTCAACTTAATTCCTAAACAGGTGAAGTCATATAAAACAATTTTTACGATAATCCAGGCATGGAGTAAGATTGGAGCACGAGTTGAGTCAAACATTAAAACTCCCAGATTTCAAACCTTTCTAGGTAACCCAGAGTACCAAGAAGGTAAACAGTCCTTGTTACTACAGAACTGGCATAGTAAAGGTCTCCACCTTGTTTCACAGCTTATCAACTTAGCGGCAGAAAATATTAAATCCTTTGAAGAGCTGAAACAAGAATTTGACCTGGAGAATCACGACTTCTTTGCTTATTTGCAAGCCAGACACTATGT
The DNA here is from genome assembly GCF_027579735.1 of Bombina bombina. NCBI lineage: Eukaryota > Metazoa > Chordata > Amphibia > Anura > Bombinatoridae > Bombina > Bombina bombina. The sequence goes on from NC_069500.1 coordinate 1,391,109,395, forward strand.
CTTGCAGCTTGTTAATACATTTTCTTGGAAATGGTCATGGGGTAAACTTGATAATTGTCCAGTTCTGTTCAAAGCAGGCCATTTCTCTACTTCCACATGGTACTTATACCTGGTCTCACATAAGGGAGGCTCTAACTTAGAAAACATAGCTCTAAAATGGACAAATCTTATCTCCGACAATATTGATCAGAACCTACATGTATCACGTTCCGTATCTTTGCTTTTTCGTGCAACAATAGCTGAGACCTGGAGAGAGTCCCACATAAAACTAATATATCAAACTTATTATACTCCAAATAGAGGTTATAGATGGCACAACAATTATTTCAACAAGTGTCCAAAGTGCAGCCTACCAGCTGCAGATTTAATACACATGATCTGGGCATGTCCCAAGATACAGCAGTTCTGGAGAAAAATAGAATTTTGGCTGTTGAAGGTGTTGAAATTAACTCCCTTTAAACTTACTCTGAAAGACATAATCTTTCTGGTAGGCAAGAGCTTACCCTTAAATGAAACTAAAATAGCGAACTCAACTATCCTTGCTGCCAGAAATCTAATTTTTTTAAAAAATGGAAGAGCAAATTCTCACCAACAGTTATGGAAGCCAAAAATTACCTTAAAAAACAATATCTAATTGAACAATTAGCTACAGATTTGAATTTAGATCAAGAAATAGTCTCCTTCTTTAAAAATGGTCTAAGTTTATTAAACTATTTCCACCCAGAGAAATTGATTATATGATATTCCCTTTTAGAAATACTGAATTAGTTCTGATGGGTATTTGGTAGAACAGAGGGGAGAGCGGGGGGGGGGGGGAGAATATTGGAGGGGTGTTTTTTTGTTGTTGTTCTTTCCTCCCAGTTTATCCTTCAGGGGAGGTGGTTTGATAGGGCCCCTCAAGGGTGAGGAACTACGATGCATTTTCGCAGTCATCTCTTAGGCTATTGGTACTATAGTTTCAAGTATCCCTCTAAGAATGCTGAGGGACAATAACCTCTGGCTTTTACATTTTTCTGTTAGGCAGGCTGTCTGTTTTTTTTTTTGGTTATCAAATTATAAATATAAAAATCCCAACAGTGTATCAAGAAATTCAAGTGAAGAAAGTCCAGATCTACTACTTAACCGATAAAAGGAGTAGTGTTGATGTGTCTTCCTTATGTTTTATTTATCTACCTATTGGGTTCATCAGATGCAAACATTGCATTGTTTTATTATTATGTTATGTATTATTGTTGATTATGTTAAAAAATAAAAAATAAAAATGTCATGCTCTATCTGAATCATGAAAGGAAAAAAAACGGTATCCCTTTAAGAGAAATAAAACAAACAAAAAAAATAATGAAAATTTGAAATAGTGAAACTTGGCAGCGAGATGAGATGTTACATAAGCGACAGAGAACGTTATGAATTCGGAGCACATTATTAACATAAAAGTAATGACACGCCTAAAAATACGTCCATCAGTCTTTTCAAAGCAGCAGTAAAATCATTAGAAGGTTCCGTGTAGTATAAAAGTTGTATCCGTTATATTACACAGAGACTTCTAATGATTTTTTTAGGTGTGATTACTTTTTATGTTATGCACACCTTTTTAGACCTTATTAATAAATTGTATATGTATTTTTGTTCATACTCCTTGCACTTATTTATGTAGTTTAATTCTACCATTTTTAACCATCCTTTCAGAGGGCACCTTTTACTTTTTTTACACATATCCTGAAAACCTGGCCTGGAGTTGAAAAACCCTGCTATAAATTAATGTGTAATTAGGACATTAGCATCTACTCAATTTAATGATTGTTAAAGCTTTTATATCAGTGTAGGAACAACATTGTTCTAATAAATATTGGTTGCTCTACTCAGCACAGTGTAAGACTCGCAACTGCCAATGTCATAAATATTCCGCTAAATTTACTAGCAGGTCTCTCCAGACTCTTTAACTTCACGGCTTCACCACATTGTGTTCTATTCTATTCAGCTGAATCACTGCAGATCTCACTTCTTTTCAGCAGCACAGAATATCTGAAACTGGTGAAGCTGTAGAGGCGGTGAGGCCCCTAAAACTGGTTAGGCTGGAAGAATCTCGTAGAACACGTTGTTACTGGCATTAAGCCCCTCCATCTCACATTAATTCCTTAACTGACATTCCCCCCTGTTAGGGGCTAGATTACAAGTGGAGCGTTATTTAGCTCTCCCGCTCTAGCGTAAAAAGCGATGGACGGATGCTTTTTATGTGCATCGGGTTGCAGTCGTATTACGACTTGAAAGTAAAAAGTTTGCGCACCTTATTGAAAAAACTGAGCTGAAGCCACTGTGAAATAACCGTACCAATGCATTGTTTGTTTTTTAAACTAATGAATGGTCGCCTTTATTTCTAAGGATGATAAATCCTAGCGTTTTTTATAACGCTCAAATTAGCCATCACTTTAAGAGGCCCTTTTATCAATCTCCGTATGGAGCTTGTGGGCCCATGTTTCTGGCGAGTCTGAAGACTCGCCAGAAACAGCAGTTATGAAGCAGCGGTCTAAAGACCGCTGCTTCATAACCCAGTCCGCCTGCTCTGAGCAGGTGAACAGGAATTGCCACAATTCAACCCGATTGTATACGATCGGGTTGATTGACACTTCCCTGATTGGCCGCGAGTCTGCAGGGGGCGGCGTTGCAATGCTGAATACGGAGAGACCTTGATACATAGGCCTCTAAGTGTAAAATTTGGGATCAACCCATACATAACGCAGCTTCCTATATGAAATAACTATCCTCTCCCAAAATGGATTGCTTCTATCTTGTTAAATGCCCTTGAGCTCATCTTCAGCCCCTCTTTTGATTGTTTAAGAGAGAGAGAGAGAGAGAGAGACCTTAAAGGGGTAGAAAGGTAAAAAAGGAAATGTGCATAGGTGAATTTCAATTTGAAATACAAACATTTATGCAATATACTTAGCTATTCTTTACATATTGTACAGATATTCAAACACTATGCATGCTCAGAGAGGTGGCTGTGCTAAGTATGGCTTCTGAAGATGTAATTTGTGTCATAAAGCTACTACTGACTCTGTGAGCAGGCATGGTTTTTTTAATTACTGGTGCACAGGCCCTCACAGGATATGTGTGTATGCCACAGAAAAACAGTAATACCTTTTATTAGAAGCATTTTTCCTAATGGAAGTATATTGCACAAATGTTTCTATTTCAAATTAAAATGCATCTATGCACATTTCATTTTTTAACTTTCTATCCCTTTAATTCTCATATGCATGCTGTACCTTTTAACCAATCAGGAATTGGCATACTTTTTTTTAAAATAAGGTGAATTCTCTTACTATAATCATCAGGAGGTCCAGCATGATAAAAGAGCTGCAAACCCCTCAAAAAAACAAACACAAAACAGAGAAACAGGCAGGGGCGGAATGAGACCAAACAAGGCACCTGGGCAAAAATTAGACCCTTGACAAGCCATAAATGATACACTACAGCATTGCTGACTGTGTACAAGCTGGGGACCCTTGTGTAGCACATATAGCAAAAAAGCAATTGATAGTGTTTCTGCTACTGCTCCAAACAAGATAATATTCTATCCTGCCTGTGTCTAAAATGATCCTAGGTGAGTATGTTCTGCACAGAGCACAGGACAACATTTACACTTTTATCTTTCTTTCTCTTTTCTTTCTGGGCTGTGGGCACTGCAATATCAAATGCCCTTTTCAGGGCAATCTTTTTTTAGGATAGGGATTTTTTTTAGTTTAGGGTTTTTTAGATTAGGTTTTTTGGTGTTGCCGGTTGTGGTGGTGTAGGGGTCAATAGGTTAGGGGGTATTGGCAGTTTAAGAGTTAAGTAGTGTAGGGGTTGTTTGCAGTGGGCTACTGGTGGTATAGGGGTTAAGTAGTGTACAGGACCCTGTAGTTATTCCCTTACCTGTCCATGTAAGTTGCAGTTGATTGCATTTAAAAAGCTGTTTACCAGAGGGGGCTCTAATTGAGCCCCTATTGTCTTGACTGTTTGGGCTAGAGGGACAAGTGAACCCTCATTTGAAGAAGGCAGTTTGCCCTTTGAATAAGGGGCCACATGACCGTGTAAGTTGCAGGCAATCATTATAAAAATAGCTCTTTCAACTGAGGAGTCACTTAAAAATGGTTGTCACGTTAGTCACAGGAAAAAAGTGATTTCTACTGGTGAGGGCTTCTACAGAGCTCCTATTTCCCATCTGATTTAGTCATGTGAAAGTGGGACATTCCCCTCTTTCAACTGAGCGTTTACACTCCCCTTTAATTTTCAGGTGATCACTGGCCCCAAGTAGACAGCCATACTGTAAAACAATGAAAATAGACTCTTGACCCAGGAAAAAAATAGTTCCCAATGCCTGCTCTCTATATACCGTTACACTCCCAAAATGGTTGCAATTTGTAGAAACAAAGTAAAAAAAATGGGGGGGGGGGGGTGAGAACGGCGCTAACAGCTGGAAAAGGAAACTACGTTTAAAATAGATGGTACTGAAAAAAGTATGTTTCACACTGTTGATATAATAGTGGATAGATATAATAGCAATGTGGGTAAAAAGATATATAAATACTAGAGAACGGTAGGCAATTAATATGTACAATAAATAAAAATAACAATAACAATTATTTTTTTTATAGAAATACATATAAAAAGCCTCTATAGTGCCTTTAAAATAGTTGTGGCCACAACTTAGAAAATAAAATGAAACAATTTGATACAAAATTGATACAAAATGATCTCAGAGTAAAATTGATACTTTCGATAATAGGTAGAATTAAATATTCCCCATAAATGTACCTAACAAGTAACGCTAACAGAAGAACAGTAGAACAGTAATCTCTGTGTTATATAGAAAGTCAAGTAGATTGCAGAGTAAGCTGTTCAATCGCTATTGTGTAACAGTTCAGCAGAGTTTATTTGTATATTAATAGCGAAAGGATCGTATTGTATCTCTTCAAATGTATGCTTGTCGTATACTGAACAAAATGTATTATTAGAGTTCCATGTATAATAGTACACAATCGCCTTACCGGACTTCTAAGGGATTTCTTTTCTGATTAGGGGAGGTGAGTTTTCTGCCTGGCTTTTTGGCATTAGTGAGCTGGTGTAGCCGTTATTGTTACTCACGTGCCCCTCAGTGGCCTCTCAGGTAATTGGTGACGTCAGACGTGTGAATTTTTTTAAAAGCGCTAAATAGAATTTAGCTTCCAATCTATCTGACTGATAGATATTTGTAATCCACAAAGGTTTGGAATCACTTCTACGCATTTCAGCTCTCCTCTGAGCCTTTATCAAGATGACTCCATTTTGTTTGTCTCGATAATTTATACTCTTGTGGGTTCACAGCAAAATTTCCCATAAGTACTTTTTTTTTTATTTTAAATAAGTTTTTTATTGAGGTACTGAGCAATAACATAGAAACAGTGCATACAGGGAGTGCAGAATTATTAGGCAAGTTGTATTTTTGAGGATTAATTTTATTATTGAACAACAACCATGTTCTCAATGAACCCAAAAAACTCATTAATATCAAAGCTGAATAGTTTTGGAAGTAGTTTTTAGTTTGTTTTTAGTTATAGCTATTTTAGGGGGATATCTGTGTGTGCAGGTGACTATTACTGTGCATAATTATTAGGCAACTTAACAAAAAACAAATATATACCCATTTCAATTATTTATTTTTACCAGTGAAACCAATATAACATCTCAACATTCACAAATATACATTTCTGACATTCAAAAACAAAACAAAAACAAATCAGTGACCAATATAGCCACCTTTCTTTGCAAGGACACTCAAAAGCCTGCCATCCATGGATTCTGTCAGTGTTTTGATCTGTTCACCATCAACATTGCGTGCAGCAGCAACCACAGCCTCCCAGACACTGTTCAGAGAGGTGTACTGTTTTCCCTCCTTGTAAATCTCACATTTGATGATGGACCACAGGTTCTCAATGGGGTTCAGATCAGGTGAACAAGGAGGCCATGTCATTAGATTTTCTTCTTTTATACCCTTTCTTGCCAGCCACGCTGTGGAGTACTTGGACGCGTGTGATGGAGCATTGTCCTGCATGAAAATCATGTTTTTCTTGAAGGATGCAGACTTCTTCCTGTACCACTGCTTGAAGAAGGTGTCTTCCAAAAACTGGCAGTAGGACTGGGAGTTGAACTTGACTCCATCCTCAACCCGAAAAGGCCCCACAAGCTCATCTTTGATGATACCAGCCCAAACCAGTACTCCACCTCCACCTTGCTGGCGTCTGAGTCGGACTGGAGCTCTCTGCCCTTTACCAATCCAGCCACGGGCCCATCCATCTGGCCCATCAAGACTCACTCTCATTTCATCAGTCCATAAAACCTTAGAAAAATCAGTCTTGAGATATTTCTTGGCCCAGTCTTGACGTTTCAGCTTGTGTGTCTTGTTCAGTGGTGGTCGTCTTTCAGCCTTTCTTACCTTGGCCATGTCTCTGAGTATTGCACAGCTTGTGCTTTTGGGCACTCCAGTGATGTTGCAGCTCTGAAATATGGCCAAACTGGTGGCAAGTGGCATCTTGGCAGCTGCACGCTTGACTTTTCTCAGTTCATGGGCAGTTATTTTGCGCCTTGGTTTTTCCACACGCTTCTTGCGACCCTGTTGACTATTTTGAATGAAACGCTTGATTGTTCGATGATCACGCTTCAGAAGCTTTGCAATTTTAAGAGTGCTGCATCCCTCTGCAAGATATCTCACTATTTTTGACTTTTCTGAGTCTGTCAAGTCCTTCTTTTGACCCATTTTGCCAAAGGAAAGGAAGTTGCCTAATAATTATGCACACCTGATATAGGGTGTTGATGTCATTAGACCACACCCCTTCTCATTACAGAGATGCACATCACCTAATATGCTTAATTGGTAGTAGGCTTTCGAGCCTATACAGCTTGGAGTAAGACAACATGCATAATGAGGATGATGTGGTCAAAATACTCATTTGCCTAATAATTCTGCACTCCCTGTATGTCCAGATACAGATCATACTTGGAAAGAACATCTTTACAATTCTAGTATATAAAAGACCACAGCTATACTAAGTACGTACAAATAAAAACTTGACCCATATATAATAACAGGATAACAAGTTCAGCGATGAGAAAATAAGTCTGGTAAAGTATATACAAGTATGTCTGAGGTAAAAGAAAAAGGCTTGCGTTTGGCAGAGATGACTATCTGGAACATATAATAAAGAGACCTCATTTTATAACTTTTGACTTGAAAAGAGTAAGAATGGTCCCCAAATTACTATGGAGGCTATAGAGCTATTTATCTAATCAGAGTAAATTGGGGTAAGATGGGGGTTAGTATCACGGTTTTGTTTTTGGGGGAAGGGGAGTTTAGCGGGCAAGAGCCGCTCTGGTTAAAAAAAAGGGGGAGAGAGAGGGGACGTGTCCTGGTGTTGCGAGACACAGTGTTATCATTACAATATGAAGTAGTAGGATCCCTATTGGGTTCCTTATAAACCCAATAGGATGGGCAAAAAGGCGTCTGAGACATAAAAACAACTCTCCAGTATTCTAAGTGTAAAAATCTGCTGTGTGTAAAACTCTAAATTATTGCCTGAGGTATATATATTAAGATGAAGAAGAATGTGAAAGCTTATGGGTGTTAAGGCTTAATTCCATAATGGAATATGCGTGTCCTGGTTGCTATAGAGCGTGCCCAGTCAGACCTATATAAATGTGTGACATAGGGTTTATGGCTATGAAATTCCTTACAGGTGGGATTGCCAACCAATTCCCATGGTAATGGGTCCCTATGGGTATAGGAGAGTAGCTGATGGGGTTACATAATGTATTAGTAATGAGTGTGCGGCATAAACTATATGACTGTTGGGGTAAAGTTAAACAGAGCCACTTCCTTTGGAAGTGGATAACACCTAGATGTAAAGAGTGATATAAGACTGGATACATGTTAGCCTATAGTAATGTAGGGGATATGTCATCTGGAGGAAAGCATAGAGAATGGATATGAACGGGAGGCAAATATACTGCCATTGTAAGGTAAGGAAAGTTACAGGTGTATATGGCTTTATATAGACAGTCTAGAGTGTAAATGAGGACAAAACAATATGATATATAGTATTAAGGATGGGGCAATGAAATACAACTAGGATGAGCTGAACAGAAGTATAAAGTATTGGAAGGGATGGTTTGTGGTTTAAAACCCCCAGTGATGGCAAGATATGAATAGAGTACACACTGGAGTAAATAGATAGGGGAAAGGGAGATGTAAATATTTTGCTTCATGTATATAGTGAATATAAATAGGAATATAAAAAGTATAAGAGACTATTGATTAAATATATAGTGCAGTGGGGCTACTTCTGGACTCCACGGTATGTAGTAAATAAGAATAAGAGGTAATATAGTTGCAATGCTTATGCATAGTTTGGACCTCTGATATACTAAGGTGAGGAACATAGAACATAGAATATAGAATACAATCAACCAATAGCAATAGATATATACATATACATATATGCATAAGCAAAACTATGTCCTTTAGTAGTAACATTATTCTATACAGCAGAGTTACAAAACTTTAAGCAAAAATATGTAAGAAGCTACGGCAGAATTCCTAATGGTTTTGAGAACTCACACTTCAATATACAAAAAGCAATATAACATACCAGATAGGAGTAGTGATGTCGCGAACCTGACATTTTCGGTTCGCGAACCGCGGACTCGAACTTCCGGTATTGTTCGCGAACGCGCGAACCGCCATTGAATTCAATAGGCAGGCGAACTTTAAAACCTACAAGGACTCATTCTGGCCACAATAGTGATGGAAAAGTTGTTTCAAGGGTACTAACACCTGGACTGTTGCATGCTGGAGGGGGATCCCTGGCAAAACTCCCATGGAAAATTACATAGTTGATGCAGAGTCTGCTTTTAAGCCATAATGGGTCTAAATCAAATAACATTCCCAAAGTGGCTGTCTCAAAACATCCCGGACAGAAGATAGATTGATAGTGATAGATAGGATAGATAGATATACATAGATTGATAGTTAGATAGAATCGATAGAAGAGAAATAGATAGATTTGTTAGATATATAATTACCCTAATAAATTCTAATTATCAAACATGCGTTCTTGGACCCAACTAGCTTGTGTCAATTAGTACTTTTCTTAGCACTTTAATCCCTGTTCCCCCCCCCCCTATCGGGGGAGTTCTATATGGCCTGCCAGATTACCCTGAAAAATTATAATAATAAGACATGTGGTCTGCTACCTATTTTAACGAGGTTGTGTTTTAAGTACTACCATTCTTAGCACTTTAATCTCTGTAACTCCCCCTATTTGGTGAGGTCTATACGGCCTGGATGATTACCCATACAAAATATAATAATAAGACATCTGCTCTTGGTCTGCGACCCATGGTAACTATGTTGTGTTAATTAGTAATGTCCTTCGCATTTTAATAGCTGTTACTCATACTCACCCTATCGGGGGAGGTCTATATGGCCTGCATGATTACCCTTACAAAATATAACAACCAAACATATGTTCTGGGACCCATGGTAAGTAGGTTGTGTTATGTAGTACTGTTCTTTGCATTTTCATACCTGTTACAACATTTTCATACCTGTTACAACATTAAAATATTTTAAAATTTTAGATTTTAATATTAAAATTATGTTAAGAAGTTCAATGCACATATGACTCTATGAGTGGTCGCACTGGCTGGCTGCTACGTAGGGCAGCAATTATAACAACAGTATGCTGTGTAAGTCAGATAGACAGTTAGACACAGGCCTGATAGAAAATACAATTAGATTACACTAGCATAATGATTTAAAGACTTTTTTTTGGAAATTTTAAGAAAAAGGTTAAGCACATACATATGAGTCGTGGCTGATAGCCTTGGAAGGGCAGCTATTAAAAACAGTAGGCTATGTATGTCGGATACACACACGCCTGATAGAAAATACTATTAGATTACACTAGAAAAATGATTGAAATTATTTTTTTGGGGGGGGGGGAATTAAAAAAAGGTTGGGGGGAGGGCAGCAAGTAAACACTGGGGGGAGGGCAGCAAGTAAACACAGTAAAACTCTATGTCAGCAAAACACACAAGCCGGATAGAAAATTAGATTTGATTACACTAGCAAACAAATTTAAACTTTTTTTTTTTATATTAAAATTAAGGTGAAAGAAAAATAGATATGAGTGCTGGGTGGCTGCCTGGCACAGACCAATTAACCAAAAGACTGAAAAAAAAAGAGGTATATTAATGCTGAGTGAGCCTGACAGACACAGGCATGATAGTAAATGTAATTAGATTACACTAGAAAAATATTTTTTTGTGTTTTTTTTTTTAAATTAAAAATAATGTTATAAACGGATATTAACACTGCTGGCTGCTGGCTGGCACAGAGCAATGAACCAGAGTATATGCTGTTTGACACTGGCCTGATAGAAAATGAAAAAAAATTACACTAGAAAAATAATTATATTTTTGGGTTAGTTAAATTTAAACTAATGTTGTTAGGGAGATATCAGTGGTGGCAGAAGTCACAGCATATGCTGTGAGCCGTAAAAACACACAGCTGAAAGCCAGGCAAATGCTAATAAAAAACAAAACAAAAAAAAACGGCACGAAATATAGCCCTAAAAAGGGCTTTTTGGGGTGCTGTGCTTGCAGCAGAGATGAGTGGAGTCCTTCTGGACTGTAAATACACTAGCCTAGCTATGTTTTTCCTATTAATGTCATGAGCAAAAACATAACACGTCCTATCATTAAAAAAGCAAGGTCGTTATGAGTCTAAAATGGCGGATTCCGAGTAGCTGGGAGTGTCTGTGAGGGAGTGTCTGATGTTGATTGGCTCTAATGTGTCAGGCGGCTGTGACATAAAGGGTCAAAGTTTCCACAATGATGACACATAGGGGCGGATCGAACATCGCCATGTGTTCGCCCACAAACGCGAACGCGAACAAGCTATGTTCGCTGTGAACCGTTCGCGGGCGAACAGTTCGGGACATCACTAGATAGGAGTAATATAACAAAGTTTTAGGGACTTGGGATGACCAGTGCAATAAGGCTATATAGTGTTAGGAGACTGAAGATGAAGAGCTGCAGAGATTAAACTAGGCATTGAAGTAATTAACAGTCCTAATGTATTGGGAGATCCCAGCAAGGGAATTCTCAGACCTCTTGAGATTGGTACTCCCAGGAGCTGGACACATAATCTTAAGTGCAAAGTTATTGGGTTAAAGCTCCTATGCTCTGCTGACTAAAGGAACTGCGCCAGGACCCTATGTTAACAGCAATGCATTAGGAAAATTATGCCTAGTATTTAAAATACCCCAACAAGAAGTTTATAGCAAAGACTCAATCATATGCAAAACATAGGAACATTAATAGATAGACAAACGGTATACATATCTATTTCCTCTACACAAAAGGCAGAATGGTCTAACATGGTACCTGATCTAAGGTCAGAAGATTAATCACCCACGATTATATGTGATATAAAAGGACTGATCACTTTAACAACAACAGAGTGGCTCACGTACGGAAAAAATTATGGACCAGAATGTATAGAACCATCTTATGTGTGGACATAAACAAAAAGCTGTAGCGATATAACAAACCTGAATAAACTTGGGGCAAGATAGGGGGAACATCAGATCTAAATAACTTATGTAGACTAAGGGTACCAAAATGATCTCACTGTTGTAGCGAGGGTTTCAGTAACTAAACCTACAAACGACCATACAACTGAAATGTGATCCGTGATAAATCAAACCTCACTCAGCCCACTCCCAATGAGCAGCATGCGTGCGGGATCTTACATCTGGTGCAAAATACAGTTTACCGTATTAGAAGGAGTCACAGAAGTATGTCTGTAAGTTAATAAACTATAAAACATCTAAAACTAAATTAGTAATTACTGCGTTGTTTCATTTGTAAAAAAGCCTTATGTTCAAGCGTATGGTTGTGGCTTCAGCAGTACAGGCTTCGAGAGTCACCCCACTCCTGCTTTTACAGGGCAGCTTAATGGAAGATCAGATTCAGGTTGCGATGGGAGACTGCATGGCGTATGGGTCTCTGTATGAGGTTTGACCTGTTGGGACCACAGTAGTTCTCTCATTGGCGGCTCCATTTTAAAACTCCGCTGCATCTTATCCTGATCTTCTTCCCATGTGATTGGCATAAGTTCCGCTGGGGTAATGGTTGGGCCTGGTTCGATTTTCTGAGCTACCGCTGGATGCTCGCTGATGGAATCTTTTACCTCTTCTCCTCTGAGCTGCACTGGGTGAATCATTTCCTCTGCGGTAAACAACAGGGAATCTTTTATAGGCATTCGGAGAGAGGTAAGTGAAGCTGCGGGGTCCCGAGGATGACATGAGAAAGAGGTTGCTGAGCAGCTTGCGGCAGGAATAAGTGGATCATGTAAAGAGTTGTAGGCCTCTCGCGGGGATCTCCATTCCTCTGTGAAAATGTTGTGCAGATTGAAATAATGGGTATCCATTTTAGCCTCAAGTTCCCGCAGTCTGAGAACAAACTCTGCCTCCGTTATATCTGTTTCATAATGCAGATACATACTTCCTCCTAGAAGTTGCAAGGATGGTGAAATATAACCGATCACTCAGGGAGGTCAAGAAGGGAGGTAAGGATTAGTTTGATGCGGTTTGCAGTTTGCTTCCCAATAGTGTCAATTCTAGGGCTCTTTTTGGTATAAAAGTGGCTGAGATGAATTAATCTTTAGTTTCCCATTCATAACATATGTTCCGACAAGAGAGATGCGTTTATCTTAAGGTATATTGAAAGTTAGGTTGCTAAAGGCACGGAGCTCTCAAATGTGCTGCCATCCATATCTGAAGCCTTGACACGCCCCCCCATAAGTACTTTTATTAAAGGGATGTTACACAAAAAATTGTAGAGAAGTGTTTAGAACAGTCAGATGTTAATAGATCCGATATTTAGTAGTGTACCCATTAGATTGCTTTGTCATATAACCCGTTGTTTAAGAATGCACATTTCTCTATATCTTGTATCGTATGTAACTTATTAGAGTAAGATAACATTTTAATGAAACATTAGAAATATAATGCTATGTGTAACCATGGTGATTAAAATAAATATATAAAAAAATATATAAAAATATATGAAAAAACGGTCTATATAAACAATGTGAAACACTAAAGAATTTTAAAAGATGTTAAAAAATTAATATCTTTAAAATATATATATATAGGGAGAGCATATTTTTTTTTTCTCTTAAATGGTATCTTTCAATATTATTCAATATTAGGAAAGGGAAAATGGTAGGGTATATAAATATGTATAAGAATATGTATAAAAATTATTATCATATAAAAAATATATTATAAAATATATTATTATATTATAAAATATATACTATTATATATAAAATATATTCTTATTAAAACAAGGAAAAATTTGAAGATGATTGTACAATGAAGGAGATAACGTAAAAATCCAAAAAATATATATTTATATAGCAAAAAAAACCATATATCTACATTTGCTCATATCAGAATAAAACAAGGAAGATATTAGAACAAACATAAGAATACCTATCTTTTTTCTTGCTATATAAACATATATATTTTGGATTTTTACGTTATCTCCTTCATTGTACAATCATCTACCATTTAAGAGAAAAAATATGCTCTCCCTATATATATATTTTTAAAGATATTAATTTTTGAACATCTTTTAAAATTCTTTAGTGTTTCACATTGTTTATATAGACCATATTTTTATATATTTTTTATATATTTATTTTAATCACCATGGTTACACACAGCATTATATTTCTAATGTTTCCTTAAAATGTTATCTCACTCTAATAATTTACATACGATACAAGATATAGAGAAATGTGCATTCTAAAACAATGGATTATATGATAAAGCAATCTAATGGGTACACTACTAAATCTCAGATCTATTAGCATCTGACTGTTCTAAACACTTTGCTTTTATTAAAGGGATATTAAACAAAAAATTGTAGAGAAGTGTTTAGAACAGTCAGATGTTAATAGATCTGAGATTTAGTAGTGTACCCATTAGATTGCTTTATCATATAACCCATTGTCAAGAGACTGCTAGTAATATTGGGTGATAAGTTATGGAATAAATAAAGACACGTGAGTAACAATAACAGCTACACCAGCTCACTTATGCCGAAAAGCCAGGCAGAATGCTCACCTCCCCTAATCTGTAAAGAAACCCCTTAGAAGTCCGGTAAGGCGATTGTGTACTATTATACATGGAACTCTAATAATACATTTTGTTCAGTATACGACAAGCATACCTTTGAAGAGATACAATACTATCCGCTCGCTATTAATATACAAATAAACTCTGCTGAACTGTTACACAATAGCGATTGAACAGCTTACTCTGCAATCTACTTGACTTTCTATATAACACAGAGATTCTGTTCTACTGTTCTTCTGTTAGCGCTACTTGTTTGGTACATTTATGGGGAATATTTAATTCTACCTAATATCGAAAGTATCAATTTTACTCTGAGATCATTTTACAGTGAGACCATCTTTTGTATCAATTTTGTATCAAATTGTTTCATTTTATTTTCTAAGTTGTGGCCACAACTATTTTATATGCACTATAGAGGCTTTTTATATGTATTTCTATAAAAATAATGTTATTGTTATTTTTATTGTGCATATTAATTGCCTACCTTTCTCTAGTATTTATATATATTTTTACCCACATTGCTATTATATCTATCCACTATTATATCAACAGTATGAAACACACTTTTTTCAGTACCATCTATTTTAAACGTAGTTTACTTTCCCAGCTGTTAGCGTTGCTATCATCCCCCCCTTTTTTTACTTTTTTCTACAGACAGCTGTACTGTGTTTGAAGAGTGGAGGGGGCACTTTTTAGAGCCCCCATTCACCACCATAAAACACAAAGGTGTATGAGACCACAGTTTAAAAGAAGGGAACCAACTCTTTCCAGTGTGGGGTCTCATACCCCTGTCAGTAGTAGATGATTACCATTTTTATGCCAATCCCCTCCCTAATGTATTTACTGTATGGGGGCAGTGGCACAAAAAGGTGGCCCTACACCCTAAAGACAGCATACAACACAAATTACCCCTCACATGAAAGAGGGGATTGCCCATAATCAAATAAATGGTTAGAAATAGCAATCACCTGTATACTCAGTGCCTTGGGACAAGTGACCCGTCTTTTTTCTTTGATGTGTGTTGTACTTTCACAAGATGAAATCTTGCCTCAAAAAGAGCTGAATGCTGCAAGCTGCTGCCTTGTTCTGCATTTGGATCCTAACGAAACTGACGAATGCACACGCCTAGCGTTTCTTGCTTGCTCTGTTCCCTGAGCTAATGTTGGAGACTATGATCTTTCTCCAACTAGATCCTAACATTGCTGCCTATGTACCAAACCCATTGCTAGGCCAGGTATTAGAAATGTTTTGCGGGCGAGGGCATGCCAGCAGAGGCGGGATTAAGGTGGTATATGGGCGGGGCTAAAATAAATTCTGCAAATAATCACATATGGTAGGCAGGGCTCAGAATCAGGGACAGTCCCTCTCAAATACGGACAGTTGGGAGATCTTGAACATGAACAGGTCTACTTACTCTTGTGCCAGTATGTTAACTTCAGTGCACTGCAGAATATGGTAAAATAATAATAAGGTATTTTTATTAGTGAACTTATCTTTGTTTAAAACATAAATCAGACATGAGCTATATGTATCTGCAACATTAAGCAAACAAGTAAATTTCTATACTTTTGCAGCAGTGTTTGGATTGAGGGCTTCCGGACTCATTTCACTAGAATACTAAGCCCCCTTCTCTGAAATATATTTTAATAAAATGCTGCTAATTATATAAATACAGCTTTGGTATTTTTCTGAATACTGTGATTCATTAGCAAGATCATTTTGTTTGGTACAAATATGAAATCATGTAATGTTACCTTTGGGTTTATTTTATTATCTCATTGATGTCTAATAACATTTGTCTTGCTCTGTAGTCATTCCTATGACTGCCTGGGTGTAATGCAATAGGCAGACCTAACAGATTACAGAAAGTATTGTGTCGCTAGCCCTGGTGCTGGCAACCTTTTTAGGGCTCTGTTCCAAAGACATACAATGTTTATATATAAAAGGCCAGTCAATGGTAGGATTGGAGGAGGTCTACATTAAATTATACTCGCACTTATGCCAAAAATAACACCTTGAATTATGGTTATAATAACATTTTTAGTTAAATATTACATATGATTTAATATAAATGTAAATACTACACAAAATGTATTCACCATACATACACTTATTTACATAAAAGTGTGCATCTATTTTTTTTCAATTACAGATATTTGCCTAATTGGCTATATAATATTTTTGGGGGGCTTTTTTTAATGAAATGTAGGATTTTACACACTTTTATATCCACCATAACTTTGATGAATATTGTTTTTACTCTGGAAATAAACTTAACTTAGCAGCAAAGCATAATTTGCTGATGCGAGCTAATGAGCTCGAAACAGCTGTGCAGAAGTGGATTTGTTTTTGCTGCACCCACCCCATAATATTTCTGGGGAAAAGAAAGCATCTTGCCTAGATGTTCTAAATGGCTATATAAGAGAGAGAGAGAGAGAAAGAGAGAGGAAAAGAAAGCATCTTGCCTAGATGTTCTAAATGGCTATATAAGAGAGAGAGAGAGAGAAAGAGAGAGGAAAAGAAAGCATCTTGCCTAGATGTTCTAAATGGCTATATAAGAGAGAGAGAGAGAGAAAGAGAGAGGAAAAGAAAGAGAGAGAGGAAGGGAGAGAGAGGAAGGGAGAGAGAGGGAGAGAGAGAGAGGGAGAGAGAGGGAGGGAGAGATAGAGAGAGAGATAGATAGATAAATAGTGTGAGAGAGAGGGGGAGAGAGAGACATTGTTAGTCAAACCCCACATCATAAGAGATAATTGGCTATACAGATCGTCTTTTGACAACAAATCAACATCAGATCAGACTTCTGTAGCGTATCATGTCCGCCAGACATCGCTGAATGCCAACAGCATATGCTGCCTACATTTAACATTGCACAACCAGTTCTGGTGAACTGCTTGTGCAATGCCGCCCTCTGCAGATTCGCGGCCACTAGCAGGGGGTGTCACTCAACACGATTGTATAAGATCGGGCAGGTTGATGTCCGCAATTTTTAGAGGCAGTGGACGAGTTTAAGAGCAGCAGTCTTAAGACCGCTGCTTCTTAACTCCTGTTTCCGGTGAGCTTGAAGGCTCGCACGGAAACAGCTGCATTGGAGTCGATTGACACTTTGATAAATCGGCCCCATTGTCTACCACTTACGCATATCAGATCAGACTCCTGTCCCTGTAGTAAATAGTAGTGTAGTTCCAAGTCATGTCACCTTGGTTACTAAATAATGTTATATTTGTTATCTCGGGCAAGAAATGTTTACTAGTTTATTAGAAAAGGGACTTCAAAATACCAAACCACTTATAAAATGCATCATCATTATGTAATAAGTGGTAATAATTAATGGACCATCTGTTTTACTTCATCCTGGGATGTATTTATTGTTTACTTGTAAGACCAGTGAACACAGATCTAGAAAGTCTGTTAATGTAAACAAAAATAGAGCTTTCAGATTAGGAAGATAACGCACCAGAGACCTTCATATGCAGAGGACATATATTGGGCCCACACAGATAGAGAAGTTAGGAACAATGTGGTGCCAATGAGAAGATGTAGGGTGACAACATGGAACTGGGGAATTGGGGACCATGTAAAAAGTAACAGATTTGTGTAAAAATAAATTGTTTAGTGGTACCAGTGTATCAAATTCAAAGACAACATTTGAGACCAAATTTTATATTGTACAATTTAATGCTACAATCCAAAAAAATAAAATTTCAAAGTTAAAAATAAGATTGAATGTAGATTCATGACTATGACAGGTGAAAAAAAAAACAGAACGATAAAATGTAACAAAAGAACCCATACAAAAAAGTTGTTGCCATAAAACATTCTTTCAATTTATGAAAATCTTAGGAACAGTATAATTCAAAGTAAATGGACCTTTTGATATATATTTAATGCATTTTGTATTATAATCTCGTAGAAAATGTCTTAAGGTCAGAGTCTACCCTCACTCAGATGTGAAAGGTGCACAGGCTGATGTTCAAATGAACGACCACACACAAAAACTGTTAAGAAATGCAAGAAGGTTTCCTCTTAGTGTCTCTCTTTCTTTGTTGATCCATAGATGAAGTAATTATATGATATTTACATTACTTTTTTCCTCCCAACAAGGTAGAAAATAAGACAAGTTTATATAATGCAAACAGTAGCTTTATAACATTGTATATGTGTTCCCAACATACTAAGGGTTTTCTGAACACTGCAACCAGGATTTTTTTGACTGTAGATCCATCTTCTATCCAAATACTCATGTGCTTGTTAAGTATCATAGGTTCCTTGTGTAGCTTAGAAACCCCCTAGAATTGTGTTATTGTTACTGATAAAGAAAACAAATTGATGTCAATGTCCTAGACATCTAGAAAGATTAGATGATTTTTTTTGTTTTCTGAAGTCTCAAAACTTGCTCCTGAAATGTGTTCAAGTGTCACTTGAGATCCATAAGACATATTGACTTCCAAAAATTGAAAAAAAAAAAAATGAACTTAGGGATATTAAGATTAACATGATCTAACGTAAATGAAAAGAAAAAGAGATAAAAATAGATAATAGTTTGTTTTCATCCCTGCACTCATAATTATCAGGGTAAAACTTGCTGGATTTACATAGAGGCTTCAAAATATATAGCAATGAGAAGGGAAAATCCAATTATGACCAATGTGGAACTAAAATACGTTGCATGGGAATTGGAGACTTCAGACTTGATTTGATTGGAACCAGGCAAGAAATGTTCCTCTTTTGTGACCTAAAGCAAAGGAAATATTATGTTTAGCACAAAAGTAATTCAGGCACACAACACTAACGGCCTATTTTACTGCTTAGGACACAGGCAGAAAACCTGTGGGCAACTACAATACGCTTTGGTTCCTCTGACTGCAACTGCAGTATTTTAAAGGGATATGAAACAAAAAACATTTCTTTCATGTAATTGGCAAGAGTCCATGAGCTAGTGACGTATGGGATATACAATCCTACCAGGAGGGGCAAAGTTTCCCAAACCTCAAAATGCCTATAAATACACCCCTCACCACACCCACAATTCAGTTTTACAAACTTTGCCTCCTATGGAGGTGGTGAAGTAAGTTTGTGCTAGATTCTACGTTGATATGCGCTTCTCAGCTTTTTTGAAGCCCGACTCCTCTCAGAGTACAGTGAATGTCAGAGGGTTGTGAAAGGAGTATCACCTATTGAATGCAATGGTTTTCCTCACGGGGATCTATTTCATAGGTTCTCTGTTATTGGTCCTAGAGATTCATCTCCTTCCTCCCTTATTCAGATCGACGATATACTCTCATATTCCATTACCTCTACTGATAACTGTTTCAGTACTGGTTTGGCTATCTGCTATATGTGGATGGGTGTCTTTTGGTAAGTATGTTTTCATTACTTAAGACACTATCAGCTATGGTTTGGCCCTTTATGTATTAATATAAAGTTCTAAATATACTGTATGTATTGTACTTATATTTGCCATGAGTCAGGTTTATGTATATTTCCTTTTGCAGACTGTCAATTTCATATATGAGAAAATCATATATAGGAAAATATTTTTTCTTACCTGGGGTATAGTCTTTTTTCTAATGACTGTTTTCTCTTTAAATTTCGTGGGCAAAATTAGGCTCGCGGGGGTGCAAAATGCCGAAGTTTATTGCGTTATTCTTGGCGCGAGATTTTTTTTGGCACAGTTACGTCCGATGACACAAATTCGTCATTTCCAGTGTCTTAGTTGATGCCAAGTTCCTTGCTCAAGGTTGTGTCGTCAATGACGTGAGTGTGTCATTTCCGGATGTTGTTAGCGCCAAAAAAATTTCAGTTACGTTGTGCGTCATACTTGGCACCAAATAATTTCATTATTTAAAACCCCATTCCTATGTGCCTCTTGCCTTTTTATATGTTAGAGGGCTATGCTGTTTGCATTTTTTCCCCATTCCTGACTGCCATATAAGGAAATTGATAATTTTACTTTATATGTTGTTTTTTCTCTTACATTTGCAAGATGTCTCAATCTGATCCTGTCTCATAAACCACTGTTGGAACCCTTCTGCTGATAACAGTTCTAACAAAGCTAAGTGCATTTGTTATAAATTTGTGGAGATTATATCTCCTGCTGTGGTATGTAATAGTTGTCATGATAAGTTTTTACATGCAGAGAATGTGTCCATCAGTAATAGTACTATGCCTGCTGTTCCTTCAACATCTAATGTACAAGATATACCTGTGAATATAAAAGATTTTATTGCTGATGCGATTCAGAATTTTCTAGGCAAGCATTACCAATTTGTCGCTCTTCCGTTTGGCCTAGCGACAGATCCAAGAATCTTTTAGAAGGTTCTTGATGCCCTACTCTCTGTAATCAGAGAGCAGGGTATTGCAGTATTTCCTTATTTGGACAATATCTTGGTACTAGCTCAGTCTTTACATTCTGCAGAATCTCACATGAATCAACTAGTTTTGTTTCTTCAAAGACATGGTTGGAGGATCAATTTACCAAAAAGTTCTTTGATTCCTCAGACAAGGGTCACCTTTTTAGGTTTCCAGATAGATTCAGTGTCCATGACTCTGTCTCTAACAGACAAGAGACAATTAAAATTGGTTTTAGCTTGTCGGAACCTTCAGTCTTAGTCATTCCCTTCAGTGGCTATGTGCATGTAAGTTTTAGGTCTCATGACTGCAGCATCGGACGCAATCCCTTTTGCTCGTTTTCATATGAGACCTCTCCAGCTTTGTATGCTGAACCAATGGTGCAGGGATTATACAAAGATATCACAATTAATATCCTTAAATCAGAATGTTCGACTCTCTCTGACTTGGTGGTTAGATCATCATTGTATAGTTTAAGGGGCCTCTTTTGTTTGTCCAACCTGGACTGTGATCACAACAGATGCAAGTCTTTCAGGTTGGGGAGCTGTCTGGGGATCACTGACAGCACAAGGGGTTAGGTTACCAATCAATATTTTAGAACTCTGTGCTATCTTCAGGGCTCTTCAGGTGTGGCCTCTGTTGAAGAGAGAACCGTTCATTTGTTTTCAGACAGACAATATCACAACTGTGGCATATGTCAATCATCAGGGTGGGACTCGCAGTCCCCAAGCCATGAAAGCAGTATCTTGTATACTTGCTTGGGCAGAATCCAGCTCCTGTCTAATTTCTGTGGTTCATATCCCAGGTATAGACATTTGGGAAGCGGATTATCTCAGCCATCAGACTTTACATCTGGGGAAGTGGTCGCTCCATCCAGATGTGTTTTCTCAGATTGTTCAGATGTGGGGTCTTCCAGAAATAGATCTGATGGCTTCCCATCTAAACAAGAAACTTCCCAGGTACCTGTCCAGGTCCAGGGATCCTGAGGCGGAATGCGTTAGCAGTTCCTTGGTGTTACCAACCTGCTTATATCTTCCCGCCTCTAGTTCTTCTTCCAAAAGTGATTTCCAAAATCATCATGGAACAATCGTTTGTGTTGCTGGTAGCTCCAGCATGGCCTCACAGGTTTTGGTATGCCGATCTTGTTCGGATGTCCAGCTGCCAACCTTGGCCACTTCCTTTAAGACCAGTCCTTCTGTCTCAAGGTCCTTTTTTCCATCAGGATCTCAAATCATTAAATTTGAAGGTATGGAAATTGAATGCCTAGTGCATAGTCATAGAGGTTTCTCTGACTTAGTGATTAATACTATGTTACAGGCTCGTAAATCTGTTTCTAGGAAGATTTATTATCAAGTTTGGAAGACATATTTCATGGTGTTCTTCTCATAAATTCTCCTGGCATTCTTTTAGAATTCCTAGAATTTTACAGTTTCTTCAGGATGGTTTGGATAAAGGTTTGTCTGCAAGTTCCTTAAAGGGACAAATATCTGCTCTTTCTGTTTTATTTCACAGAAAGATTGCTAAGCTTTCTGATATTCACTGTTTTGTACAGGCTTTGGTCCGTATCAAGCCTGTCATTCTTTGGACATTAAACTACTTTCTTGGAAAGTGTTGTTCCTTTTGGCCATCTCTTCTGCTAGAAGAGTTTCTGAATTATCTGCTCTTTCTTGTGAATCTCCTTTTCTGATTTTCCATTAGGATAAGGCAGTTTTGCGGACTTCATTTAAATTCTTACCTAAGGTTGTGAATTCTAACAACATTAATAGAGAAATTGTTGTCCCTTCTTTGTGTCCTAATCCTAAGAATTATTTGGAGAAATCCTTGCATTCTTTGGATGTGGTAAGAGTTTTGAAATATTATGTTGAAGCTACTAAAGATTTCAGGAAGACCTAGTCTATTTGTTTTCTTTTCTGGTTCTAGGAAAGGTCAAAAAGCTTCTGCCATTTCCTTGGCATCTTGGTTAAAGCTTTTGATTCATCAGGCTTATTTGGAGTCGGGTCAGGCCCCGCCTCAGAGAATTACAGCTCATTCTACTAGATCAGTCTCCACGTCGTGGGCTTTTAAGAATGAAGCTTCAGTAGATCAGATTTGCAAAGCAGCAACTTGGTCTTCTTTGCATACATTTACTAAATTTTACCGTTTTGATGTATTTGCCTCTTCGGAAGCAGTTTTTGGTAAAAAAGTTCTTCAGGCAGCTGTTTCAGTTTGATTCCTCTGCTTATGTTTTAAGTTTTTTTCTTTCATTTATGAGAAAAATTTATTTTTTTGGTTGTTGATTTAATTTTCTCAGCGGAAAATGGCTGTTATTATTTTATCCCTCTCTCTCTAGTGACTCTTGTGTGGAGTTTTACATCTTGGGTATTTCTATCCCATACATCACTAGCTCATGGACTCTTGCCAATTACATGAAATAAAACATAATTTATGTAAGAACTTACCTGATAAATTAATTTCTTTCATATTAGCAAGAGTCCATGAGGCCCACCCTTTTTTTGTGGTGGTTATGATTTTTTTGTATAAAGCACAATTATTCCAATTCCTTATTTTTGATGCTTTCGCTCCTTTCTTATCACCTCACTTCTTGGCTATTCGTTAAACTGAATTGTGGGTGTGGTGAGGGGTGTATTTATAGGCATTTTGAGGTTTGGGAAACTTTGCCCCTCCTAGTAGGAATGTATATCCCATACGTCACAAGCTCATGGACTCTTGCCAATATAAAAGAAATTAATTCATCAGGTAAGTTCTCACATAAATTATGTTTTGTAATTCAGACAGAACAAACCATTTTAAAAAAGTTTCCAATTTACTTCTATTATCAAATTAGCTTCCCCCCCCCCCCATGATATTTGGTGTTTAAGCGAAACTTAGGTAATTATCTGGAACACTATATGGCAGGAAATAGTGCTGCCCTCTAGTGTTCATGCAAATAGACAACATTCTTGACAAAATGCTGGCATATAGTGTTCCATAAATGGTCCGGCTCCTAAGCTTATATACCTTTTTTTTCAACAAAAGTTACAAAGAGAACAAAGGAAAATTTGATAATAGAAGTAAATTAGAAAGTTGCTTAAAATCACATGCTCTATCTGAATCACAAAAGTATTTTTTGGTATCATGCCCCTTTACTTATTTTGCTTATGAATCCACGCCATGGGGCCCATTTGTCAAGCTCCGGATAGAGCTTGAGGGCCCGTGTTTTTGGCGAGCCTGCAGGCTCTCCAGAAACACTAGTTATGAAGCAGCGGTCTAAAGACCGCTGCTCCATAACCTGTCCGCGTGCTCTGAGCAGGCGGACAGACATCGCCGCAGTTCAACCCGATCGACTACGATCAGGTTGATTGACACCTCCCTGCTGGTGGCCGATTGGCCGCGATTCTGCAGGGGGCGGTGTTGCACCAGCATCTCACAAGAGCTGCTGGTGCAATGCTGAATACGGAGAGCGTATTGCTCTCCGCATTCAGCGAGGTCTGTCGGACCTGATCCGCACTGTTGGATCAGGTCCGACAGACCTTTGTTAAATAGGGGCCCATATATCAACAATTTATATAATTATGGATTTATAAAAAAAATAACTAATATTTTTGATGCCCCTTTAAACTAAAATAAAAGGTATTTTGGGGTGCTTGAAATAATTTTTTTAGAATGTCATTGACCATTTGGACACTATTTGTCAAAAACTTTGCCACCCCTAGTCTTGAATTATCTTACCTTAGTGGGTTGAAATTGAACAGACATATTCTCCTCAATTGTAGGAACTGTGCAATTACAGCTTGTTTCTTCTTTGTGTGCTGGTGTTGTGGAAATGGCAGACGGACTTAATGCCAGGTTCAAATTTGTCCCATTGCCAAACGCGTGAATGGCATTTTCTGAAACACATAAAAGAGAAACATATTGATTGTACAAATAAGTATTATTAATTACCCTCTAACAGAACTAAAGGCAGAAAAAGTTGGGGCGTGCATAAACATTTTTTTATCCTTGGTACATATAATCCACATTGAATATTGCTAAAGGGCAAGGCATAAAAATCCAGTCTTGTGTTCCTAATGGTCATTAGCCAGCCGGCAGGAAAATCAGTTTGCCGAGAGCACAATCAGATGTCTGAATTTCAAAACTGAACGAGCTCAGCTCACTTCTCTTTGCCAGCATCATTAAAGAGGCCAATGATTGAATCAAATAGGAAAATGCAAACCATTAATCTTTTTACTCAGAATATGAAGCTGGAACCAGTTAGAGCAATGTGGTTGATACACAGCTGGAGCGTTTGGATCACGGGTGTTCTGCACACAAGTTTGCTTCAGTTTTACAGTAAAGTTTATAGTAAAAACTGCCTAACACTAGGGGCAGAACAAAAGACCATTCCAATTTGTCAGAATTATTCACTATAGATATTGTATACAAACGTAGGTGCTTTTATTAAATATCTTCTAACACAAAATCCTTCATCCTTTTCTAAGCCATTGCAAACCATTAGAAGAGTTGTTTTAACTAGTTAAAAACTGCACTGAATATGAAACCAGTATACTGGTGGATAGCAATCTATCATTTGGTACATTTATTAATTATCTGCCTGTTAAAAGGACAATAAAGTGAAAAGGCTCAAATATTTAAATTTATAGAGTATGGAATTTGAAACAACTTCCTAATTCTATAATAAATTTTACTTCATTCCCATGGTATCCTTTCTTAAAGAGTAATCTTCAGTGAGCTCAGGAGCGTTCACGTGTCTATAGCCATCTAGCAGCAGTGTTTGCTACATTGTTTATTGCACTGTTATACAATGTTGCAAATACTGCTGCCTGCTAAAGACAAGTGCACGCTCCTAAGCTCCTATCAGCCTTCCTAAGTCTTGTGCTTCAACAAAGAATAATGAGAACAAAGCAAATTTGATAATAAAAGTAAATGACAAAGTTGTCTATAAGGACATGCTCTCTCTAAATCATGAACGTTCCCTTTTGACTTTACTGTCTCTTTATTGTGTACAGATGAGCTGATTTTGATGTCACTGCAAATGCAATCAGCTATTTTCATTAATTATTTGCAGCACTTTTTTCCCATTATCAGTTTGGTGCAAAATGTCCCTATATGCATCATGCGCTAGTCCTGTTTTTTCCAATCATAATCTAAATTATCAGTACTTAAAGGGGCACAAAATCCAAAATTATCTTTCATGACTCAGACAGAGCTTACAATTTTAAACAACTTTTTAATTTACTTCTATTATGAAATTTTGTTTGTTCTATTTTTATATTTTGTAGGGAGGTAAGCTCAGGAGCGTACACATTTCTGTAGCACTATATAGCAGCAGTTTTGCAAGACTGTTACTCATATGCAAGAGCACTATATGGCAGCAGTTTTGCAAGACTGTTACTCATATGCAAGAGCACTATATGGCAGCAGATTTGCAAGACTGTTACTCATATGCAAGAGCACTATATGGCAGCAGATTTGCAAAACTGTTACTCATATGCAAGAGCACTATATGGCAGCAGATTTGCAAGACTGTTACTCATATGCAAGAGCACTATATGGCAGCAGATTTGCAAGACTGTTACTCATATGCAAGAGCACTATATGGCAGCAGATTTGCAAGACTGTTACTCATATGCAAGAGCACTATATGGCAGCAGATTTGCAAGACTGTTACTCATATGCAAGAGCACTATATGGCAGCAGATTTGCAAGACTGTTACTCATATGCAAGAGCACTATATGGCAGCAGATTTGCAAGACTGTTACTCATATGCAAGAGCACTATATGGCAGCAGATTTGCAAGACTGTTACTCATATGCAAGAGCACTATATGGCAGCAGATTTACAAGACTGTTACTCATATGCAAGAGCACTATATGGCAGCAGATTTGCAAGACTGTTACTCATATGCAAGAGCACTATATGGCAGCAGATTTGCAAGACTGTTACTCATATGCAAGAGCACTATATGGCAGCAGATTTGCAAGACTGTTACACATATGCAAGAGCACTATATGGCAGCAGATTTGCAAGACTGTTACTCATATGCAAGAGCACTATATGGCAGCAGATTTGCAAGACTGTTACTCATATGCAAGAGCACTATATGGCAGCAGATTTGCAAAACTGTTACTCATATGCAAGAGCACTATATGGCAGCAGATTTGCAAGACTGTTACACATATGCAAGAGCACTATATGGCAGCAGATTTGCAAGACTGTTACTCATATGCAAGAGCAGTATATGGCAGCAGATTTGCAAGACTGTTACTCATATGCAAGAGCACTATATGGCAGCAGATTTGCTAGACTGTTACTCATATGCAAGAGCACTATATGGCAGCAGATTTGCTAGACTGTTACTCATATGCAAGAGCACTATATGGCAGCAGATTTGCAAGACTGTTACTCATATGCAAGAGCACTATATGGCAGCAGATTTGCAAGACTGTTACTCATATGCAAGAGCACTATATGGCAGCAGATTTGCAAGACTGTTACTCATATGCAAGAGCACTATATGGCAGCAGATTTGCAAGACTGTTACTCATATGCAAGAGCACTATATGGCAGCAGATTTGCAAGACTGTTACTCATATGCAAGAGCACTATATGGCAGCAGATTTGCAAGACTGTTACTCATATGCAAGAGCACTATATGGCAACAGATTTGCAAGACTGTTACTCATATGCAAGAGCACTATATGGCAGCAGATTTGCAAGACTGTTACTCATATGCAAGAGCACTATATGGCAGCACTACTTCCTGCCATGTAGGGTTCAGACATCTACCTAAGTATCTCTTTAACAAAGAATATCATGGGAACATAGTCCATTTGATAATAGAAGTAAATTGGAACTTTTTTAAATCTGTTCTGTCTGAATCACAAAAGAACATTTTTGGGTTTTATATCTTTTAATGACACATTTAAGGGGCCATTTTCACTTATAGAATTCCATAGCTAAAAGCAGAATTTTTGGGGGGTTATTGCTGAGCACCCTAAAACGTTTTAGAATATAACATTGGCTTTGTGCATGTGCAAAACACACTAATATTACTCCAACCATATTGGGAAAAACAACACTTGCATATGTTACCTGCTCAAGGTATTAAAATGACATGAAACCCATTTTTTTCTTTCATGTTCCAGAACAAACAGTTTTAACTTTCCAATTCAATTCTATTATCAAATAGGTCATTTTCTTGGTATTCTTTGTTGGAGTTGAAGCTATGCACTACTGGGAGCTAGCTGAATGCATTGGGTGAGTCAAAGGCGAGAGTTATACTTGTGCAGCCACCAATCAGCAGCTAGCTCCCAGTAGCACATTGCTGCTCCTGTGTCTACCTCAGTATTCTTTTCAACAAAGTACTGCAAGAGAATGAATCAAATTAGATAATAGAAGTCAATTGGATAGTTACTTAAAATTTGCATGCTCTATCTGAATCAAAAAAGTTTAATTTTAACTATAATATCCCTTAAAAAATAATATTAACCACTTTACAGTAAATCCATAATTCAACAAACACACATGGCTACTATACCCCTGTTCAAATCCCTTAAAGAGACATACACACACATCTCTATGGTTTTGCAGCACAACGAGTTAATTGCACACGTCACCTCTTAGCATCACTACACATTATTAAAAAGATTCAATCAACCTACCAGGGCCTTTAAGCTGTGATGTAATAAATAAGCCTCCATTTTTGTTTGTCATTCTCTGTGCACAAAATCATGAAGTTAACGATGTATATAATAATTTTGTGTTGTTTTTGGGAGGTAATCCTCAGGTGTATTAGCAGTAGAAGCCTTCTGAGATTGAGATCACTGGACAAAGAACGTGATTTAACTAGAAACATTCTCATAGACTTCAAAGGGACATTGTACACTAGATTTTTCTTTGTATAAATGTTTTGTAATGATCCATTTATATAGCCTATCTGGGAGTGTTTTTGTAACAATGTATAGTTTTGCTTATTTCTTAATAACATTGTGCTGATTTTCAGATTCTTAACCAAGCCCCACAGTGTCAGATATATACTGATGTATTCTATTGGCTGTTCCAATCAGCCAATAGGATTAAAGCTCAATCCTATTGGCTGATTTCAACAGCCAATAGGATTTTTTCCCCTTTAATTCATATTGGCTGATAGAAATATTTCAGCCAATAGGAATGTAAGGGACGCCATCTTGGATGACGTCACTTAAAGGGAACCTTAATTTTCCATCAACGACCGTAAGAAGAGGATGCTCCATGCCGGATGTCTTGAAGATGGACCCGCTCCGTGCCGGATGGATGAAGATAGAAGATGCCGTCTGGATGAAGACTGCAGCGCTGGTATTACAGGTTTTTACAAACCCGGCGTTATCAGGCAAGAAGTGAGCGTAGAGCTCCATACTGCACTCCAATACCAGCGCTGCTTAAGTCAGTGATGAGCTGGTCGTACATGCTCGTGCACGATTTCCCCATAGACATCAATGGGGAGAACCAGCTGAGAAAAAGTCTAACACCTGCCAAAAAGCAGCGTAAAACTCAGTACCGCAGCCCCATTTATTCCTATGGGGAAACACATTTATGTTTACACTTAACACCCTAACATGAACCCCAAGTCTAAACACCCCTAACCTTACACTTATTAACCCCTAATCTGCCGCCCCCAACATCACAGACACCTACATTATACTTATGAACCGCTAATCTGCTGCCCCCAACATCGCCGACACCTACATTATAATTATTAACCCCTAATCTGCAACCCCCAATGTTGTCGCAACCTACCTACACTTATTAATCCCTAATCTGCCACCCCCAACGTCGCCGCCACTATATTAAATTTATTAACCCCTAAACCTAAATCTAACCCTAACACCCTCTAATTGAAATATAATTTAAATAAATCTAAATAAAATTACTATCATTAACTACATTATTCCTATTTAAAACTAAATAATTACCTATAAAATAAACCCTAAACTACCTAGCTAAAATAAATACAAATTTACCTGTAAAATAAAACCTAACCTATCCTTACACTACAATTAAATAAATTACCTACATTAAATACAATGAAATAAATTAAATTAGCTAAATCCATAAAAAAACACTAAATTACAGAAAATAAAAAACAAATTACAGATCTTTAAACTAATTACACCTAATCTAATAGCCCTATCAAAATAAAAAAGCCCCCCCCCCTCAAAAACAAAACAAAAAACCTAGCCTAAACTAAACTACCAATAGCCCTTAAAAGGGCCTTTTGAGGGGCATTGCTCGGAAGAAATCAGCTCTTTTTCCTGTAAAAAAAATACAAACACCCCCCAACAGTAAAACCCACCACCCACACAACCAACCCCCCAAAATCAAATACTAACTAAAATAACCTAAGTTCCCCATTGCCTTGAAAAGGGCATTTGGATGGGCATTGCAGGCCCAAAGCCCTAACCTAAAAAATAAAGTCACCCAATACACCCTAACACTTGTGGTGCTCCAGACGGGCAGAAGTCTTCATCCAAACGGCATCTTCTATCTTCATCCTTCCGCCGCAGAGCGGGTCCATCTACAAGACATCCGACGTAGAGCATCCTCTTCCAACAAAGTCTTCTTGCTGAATGAATATCTCTTTAAGTGACGTCATCCAAGATGGCGTCCCTTAGATTCCAATTGGCTGATAGAATTCTATCAGCCAATCGGAATTAAGGTAGAAAAAATCCTATTCGCTGATTGGATCAGCCAATAGGATTGAACTTGCATTCTATTTTCTGTTCCAATCAGCCAATGCAATGCATGCTCAATCCTATTGGCTGATCCAATCAGCCAATATGATTTTTTCTACCTTAATTCCGATTGGCTGATATAATTCTATCAGCCAATCGGAATCTAAGGGACGCCATCTTGGATGACGTCACTTAAAGAGATATTCATTCAGCAAGAAGACTTTGTTGGAAGAGGATGCTCTACGTCGGATGTCTTGTAGATGGACCCGCTCTGCGGCGGAAGGATGAAGATAGAAGATGCCGTCTGGATGAAGACTTCTGCCCGTCTGGAGGACCACTTCTGCCAGCTTCATTGAGGACATCTTGCCGCTTGGATGAAGACTTCTCCCGGTAAGTGAATCTTCGGGGGTTAGCGTTAGGATTTTTTTAATGGTGTATTGGGTAGGTTTATTTTTTAGGTTAGGTCTTTGGGCCTGCAATAGAGCTAAATGCCCTATTAAGGGCAATGCCCATCCAAATGCCCTTTTCAGGGAAATGGGGAGCTTAGGTTTTTTTAGCTAGGATTTTATTTGGGGGGTTGGTTGTGTGGGTGGTGGGTGGGGTGTTTGTATTTTTTTTTACAGGAAAAAGAGCTGATTTCTTTGGGGCAATGCCCCGCAAAAGGCCCTTTTGGTAGTTTAGTTTAGGCTAGGGTTTTTTTTTATTTTGAGGGAGCTTTTTTTTATTTTGATAGGGCTATTAGATTAGGTGTAATTAGTTTAAAGATCTGTAATTTGTTTTGTTTTTCTGTAATTTAGTGGTTTTTTTTTTGTGTTTTAGCTAATTTAATTTATTTAATTGTATTTAATGTAGGTAATTTATTTAATTGTAGTGTAGTGTTAGGTGTTAGTATAACTTAGGTTAGGTTTTATTTTACAGGTAAATTTGTATTTATTTTAGCTAGGTAGTTAGAAAATAGTTAATAACTATTAAGTAACTATTCTACCCGGTTTTAAATAAATACAAACTTGCCTGTAAAATAAAAATAAACCCTAAGCTAGGTACAATGTAACTATTAGTTATATTGTAGCTAGCTTAGGGTTTATTTTATAGGTTAAGCATTTAGTTTTAAATAGGAATAATGTAGTTAATGATAGTAATTTTATTTAGATTTATTTAAATTATATTTAAGTTAGGGGGTGCTAGGGTTAGACTTAGGTTTAGGGGTTAATACATTTAATATAGTGGCGGCGACATTGGGGGCGGCAGATTAGTGGTTAATAAGTGTAGGTATGTTGCTGCAACATTGGGGGCGGCAGATTAGGGGTTAATAAATATAATGTAGGTGTCAGCGATGTTGGGGGCAGCAGATTAGGGGTTAATAAATATAATGTAGGTGGCGGCGATGTTAGGGACGGAAGATTATGGGTTAATATTATTTAACTAGTGTTTGCGATGCGGAGGAGCGGCGGTTTAAGGGTTAATATGTTTATTATAGTGTCGGCGATGTCCGAAACAGCAGATTAGGGGTTAAAATTTTATTATAGTGTTTGCGATGCGGGAGGGCCTCGGTTTAGGGGTTAATAGGTAGTTTAAGGGTGTTAGTATACTTTTTAGCACTTTAGTTATGAGTTTTAAGCTACAGCTTTGTAGCGTAAAACTCATAACTATTGACTTTAGAATGCGTTACGGATCTTGGAGGTAGAGGGTGTACCACTCACTTTTTGGCCTCCCAGGGCAGACTCGTAATACCGGCGCTATGGAAGTCCCATAGAAAAAAGGGTTTACAAAGTTTACGTAAGTCGGTTTGCGGTAAGGCCAAAAAAGTGTGCGGGGCCCCTAAACCTGCAAGACTCGTAATAGCAGCGGTAGTGAAAAAGCAGCGTTAGGACCTGTTAACCCTGCTTTTTTACCTTACCGCAAAACTTGTAATCTAGCTGTAAGATAGCTACAAAACTTTGAGTAGAAGAGCTTTCACAATTGACTAAATGTCCCAGAAGAGGAAGGTTCATTAGTTCCAGGACTAAATATCCCTTTTTGTAGTATTACACATGTTCTTCATTAGCACTGAATTATTACCAGATTGTGCATTATTCTTAGCATGGGACCAAGCGTTAGATATCACACCATGAGGCCTATTTAACAAAGGTCTTGCAGACCTGATCCGACAGTGCGGATCAGGTCCACAAGACCTCACTGAATGCGGAGAGCAATACGCTCTCCGTATTTAGCATTGCACCAGCAGTTCACAAGAGCTGCTCGTGCAACGCCGCCCCCTGCAGACTCGCAGCCAATGGGCCACCAGCAGGGAGGTGTCAATCAACCCGATCATACTCAATTGTGGCAATTCCTGTCCGCCTGCTCAGAGCAGGCGGACAGGGTTATGGAGCAGCGGTTCATAACTACGACCGCTGCTTCATAACTACGGTTTCTGGCGAGTCTGAAGATTCGCCTGAAACACGGGCCCACAAGCTCCATTTGGAGCTTGATAAATGGGTCTCCATGTGCTATGGTTGCTCTCAACTTGTAATGTAGTCCTTTATGTTTCACCTCCAGGCACAATCTATTGTCGCACTTGAGTAGGATTTGGCCGAGGAGCCATTTAAGAGCAGACTACATATATCTATCAGTAGCCTTCCTGCTCAAGAACGAAAGTGTATGGTACATAACTATATTGGAGTTAAATAAAAAGTGAATAAAGTTAATTTATTAACACTAGAGGGTACCTTCCTTTCCTTTGCTCTTACCATATCTACCAATTAATTTGTATTTGACATATTGTGTATTTGCTTCTATAAATCTTCAGGTGCAGACAATCATGGGTCTGATAAGACCTATTCTGTGACTAGCTCTATGAGTACAGGGAGTTAGACCAATGCCTACTTTGACTAATGATTAATCGGCCCTTTACCTACATGTACAAATAATGTATATTTATTATTTGCAATTCCTTTCTTATCTTCCCATCCCTAATGTACTTTTCATTCCTTTATGCTGATTCACGACTCTTTTTTTTTTTTCATGAAATAAACTGCTATGCATGTGTCTTTTTGCATTATCTTAGGTTTTCTCCTATACTGAATTACAACTCATTTCTTTTGTTGCAATAAAAATACAGCATCATAAATAGTTTGATGCGCTTTTTCGTTGATTCAATTGCTTTTAGTTCCTCTTAGCGTGCACATTTTCTACAAAGTATCAGTCTTTGCCATCGCATTGTACAAAAAAATGCTGCCTTTGTACTTTACAAAATATTCGCACAGTTGAAAATTAGAATAATAGAAATTACAAACATATATTTAAGTTTTATTTTTAATATTTATCTTTTACTAGCAGAAATGTTCGGGAACGGAATTTTTGAACTACAGGGAAAAAAAACTCAAGTCCCTGTACATTTCTTCCCATAAATTCAATAAAATCTTAACTCTAGAAAAAACCTGAATATTAAACTGCTAAAAAAAACTGTATTTGTATCTGTTTTAGCAATTTTTGCAAGAACAGACAATCTTGTAAGGCTATTTTTCCAGGGTGCCGTATTATTATATGGAAATATGTATTTCTTTTTCTTGCTTATTTGATCTTTATAATAAAATTTACTGTATATATAACAAGACAATTTATGGCAATACTAGCTGGCAAAAAGCTTTATATAACAAATTCCTTTTTTTTTATAAATTAAATTTACTTACTAAACACGGGTATAAAAACAGACTGTCAGTGGAAGCAAATGACTTGTCCTACACGGTTTATTCCCTTGGGGTACTTTGGCAACGGTTACGCAGATGCTATTGCATGATCAATACTTCTCAAATTAAATCTAGGGTCATTGAAAGTAAAATGCCTTTTATCCTTTTAAGCTTCCAATGTGCAATTTAATAAACAAGTAGACAAGACTGGATTAATTAGAAATAGTCCTTAGTGTATACTTGTTTTATGCTGGAGAAGAACCTAATCCGTTTGCTTTTATTTATTTTCTGCTTTTTTTTTTTTATTGCCCCCCTGCTAATGAAGCAGTGAGCGACGAGGGTTACAAGGTATTTAGTATTCAACCAGACAGTCCAGTGTTCAGCTTATTGTCCAGTAACATCTACAGAAAAATACTGGACACTTAAAAGCCCCTTTTTAAAATGCTTTAAGTTTCAGCTACATTACAACTATGGCTAAAAAAGCAACATTGCCACCCAGTATGTTTAAAAAAAAATCCAAATCTTGTGTATTTCTGGCAACCAGTGGGCTGGTTGCCAGAAACCATATTTTTTGTCTTTGCATATATTTATTGGTTTAAATACATTTAACACTGTTCATATTAAGATATAGCCATGATCT
This sequence comes from Bombina bombina, assembly GCF_027579735.1. NCBI lineage: Eukaryota > Metazoa > Chordata > Amphibia > Anura > Bombinatoridae > Bombina > Bombina bombina. Next base: position 1,391,143,963 of record NC_069500.1, read on the forward strand.
TTACAATCGTTCTCTTGGTTAAAGGGACAGTCTAGTCAAAATTAAACTTTCATGATTCAGATAGAACATGCGATTTTAAACAACTGTCCAATTTACTTTTATCATCAAATTTGCTTTGTTCTTTTTGTATTCTTTGTTGAAATCTAAACCTAGGTAGGCTCATAAACTGATTTCTAAGCTGTTGAAGGCCACCTCTTATATTTTTGACAGTTTTTCACAGAAGCTGATAGTTCATGTGTGCCATATAGAAAACATTGTGCTCACTCCTGTGGAGTTATTTAGGAGTCAGCGCTGATTGGCTAAAATGTATGTGTGCCAAAAGAACTGAGATAAGGGGGCAGTCTGCAGAGGCTTAGATACAAGATAATCACAGAGGTAGAAAATATATTAATATAACAATGTTGGCTATGCAAGACGGGGGAATGGGTAATAAAGGAATTATCTATCTTTTTAAACAGTAACAATTTTCAAGTAGACTGTCCCTTTAAGCAAAAAACATTACAAATCCATAAAAAATGTCTGCCATTGAGGTAGCATCTGAATGAATGAAGTAAGGTTGCATGCAGGATTTCCTTAGAGGCAAATTTATAACAGCAATATGTCTGTTTTAGCTCTACCAATTACCTTTTTAGTATTCTATATTATCATTATACGATGTGGGAATATTAGAATGGTACACAGACAAGTAATAAAAGTGCCACATCTCTTCATGACAAGGGTCAACTTTAGTAATATTTAATCCAAGCATTATAGTGATTTTAAAGAGTCAAAACAAAGGTCCTGTCTTATAGATGTCTGTACTAACCACAGATATAACTCAGTGCTTTAACCATATTCTTTGGGGGGAAAGTGTTTCCACTCTGTGTTCAGATGAAATACATTGATAATAACAGTTTTCTGTTTTGTTGTCCTCTAGTTGCAGGCATTTCTGTACCAATACAATACCATTATACTACACAGCTCAGATCCCATGTGATGAGCTGTAACATCAATTTAACGATTTACAGTCTGTGACAAGCAAACAAAGGCTTGTGGGTATCGAGAATATTTTTTTTTATTTTGAAATATTTATTATTATTTGTTTTGTAAAGTTTACCCCAGAACACGTTGACTTTAGCTTCCTCACAAGTGGAATTACTTGCCGTACTATGTTTTTCTTCCTCAAAACAATTATGGTCTCACCTTCCTATACAATAAATTCCATGCCAAGCGGATAGGTACTTACGGAGACAGATGTTATTAGTAAACAGGTGCAGAAAGTTTTCACATTCTTCTTGTCGGTTCCCACTAGTGTTACAAGTGCACCAGGGGGACACACTCGAAGATGAGTTATCTACATAGTTTGGTGTGATGGCACTTCCTGTAATGTAAGAGAGGACACATTAAAAACAGGTAAAGTATCAGGTGAAAGGAACAGGGTGGATTTGTTTCTTGCATGAAAGTAAAGTTTTCTTTGAGAACAAATAATCTATAATATAATCTGATGGAACATCTCATCTGTATGATAGTTATATAAGAAAGTACAGGGAGATGGTGGAGAAAAAAAGACAATGACAACTCAAAATCAAGCCATCTAGGAAAAATTAAATTCACAAATGGATGAGCACAATAATAATACAGGTGGCCCTCGGTTTACAAGGTGGAGCTGTCCGCTTGTGTTGCAGCAAAGATATGCAAGCCAAGCAAGCTGAAATTAATCAGTTGAACCAGACCTGAGCTATCGAGCAGCTTGCAAAGGAACAAGATCTTCCTGTCTATAAATCAGTCCAGATTGGAATGCGTAGAAAGAACTGTTTGCAGAAAAATGCAAGTAAAGTCTGTGTTGTGTGATTATTTTATTAGGTTTATAATGCTGTTTAGCATTTAAAGTCTTCATTTCAAAGCTTTAAAAATAATGTATTAGGTGTTACTTATGACAATTTTGAGAGGGTCCTTGAACCTAACTCCCTCACTTCCCATTGACTTACATTATAAACTGGGTTTCAATTTACAACGGTTTCGATTTACAACCATTCCTTCTGGAACCTAACCCCCGGCGTAAACTGAGGGCTACCTGTATATGTTTTATACATAAATATCTGAACAATCAAATGTTTCACAAAAGATATCCTATAAAGGATTGTGGGCTGCAGACACTTCTGGTGTGATGGATGACCAGTTATATAGATAAGGTTATTATTGTTTGGTTGAAACCACCACCAAATTCTGTAGTGCTGGGTTCATATCAGAAATTGGCAGATTTAAGCTTAATAGAAACATAGAAACATATGTGTTAACTGCAGATAAGAACCATAGGCCCAACAAGTCTACCCAAAATTTCCTAAAAGTGTAAACTTTTCTAGTTAGCAGGATAACCTTATGCTAGTGCAAAACTGCTGCTATATACTGCTCCAGCCACATGCACACTCCTGAGCTTTAGTTCCCCTTACCTTCCCACCTCCCTGAAAGCTCTCTAACCCTCCCACTTCTAACTAATTCTTGTCATCTTAGGTACTGGCAGCTGTCTGCCAGTAGCCAGTTTTCTATTATTTTAAATGTATTTTAATAAAAAAAAACATTTTTTTCTGTAGTGTAGCTGCCCAACTCCCTCCCCCTCCCCATCCATGATCCTTTCCCTACCCTCTAAGTGTTCCCGCCACATAGGATCCTCCTTCCCCTCCTTCCTTCACCCTCTCTGCTGCTCTCAGATAAAAAAAATCTGTACCGGTCCCACCTGCCCGCTCCGACCCCCTCCCGCAATGGGCTGCCCACCTGCCTGCCTTCTAACCCTCCCACACCACTAACAATAGGCACCACTGCTGCCCAATGCAGAGAGGGCCACAGTAGTAACTCTGCCCGTCTATTTCTGCATTGCCCCACTCGTGGGACATGCAGAAATAGCGCAACCTTGCTACTTTTAGCGAGATCGCAGCAGAAAGAGGCCCTGGTCGTTAAGGAGTTAAAACTATTGTTTTTCTATAAAGCAGTTGTTTACTGGAGACAATTTAGGTGCTCAAGTCAAGTAGTTATCAATTCTTCAGTTTAGTTAGTTCCTGAGTTAGGAGTAGGTGTTTGTATTGATTTGTTTTGTGAATCAGAAAGCTAATTATGTGAAACCTGTTGTGTAACAAATAAATAGTTTGTTTTCAATAAAACAAATTATTCATTCTTGTTAAAGGGATACGAAACCCAAATTTTCTCTTTCATTATTCAGATAGAGCAGCAATTTTAAACAACTTTCTAATTCACTCCTATTATCAACCTTTCTGTGTTCTCTTGCTATCTTTATTTGAAAAGCAGTAATCTAAGCTAAGGAGTCGCCCCATTTTTGGTTCAGCACCCTGGATAGCGATTGCTAATTGGTGGTTAAATTTAGCCACCATCAGCAAGTGCAACCCAGGTGCTGAACCAAAAATGGGCCGGCTCCTAAGCTTTTTGTGCGCAATGGGTTAGCGCTTTTGTGAAAACTTTTTACTTTCAACTTAAAATACGCAACCTACCCGAGGCACACAAAAAGCATTCGTCTAACTGAGTTAATGTGCAAGTGGGAGCGCAAAGTACCGATCCACTCATAATCTAGCCCTAAATTGGAAACTTTTTTTTAAAATAGTTTTCACTGTCTGAATCACAAAAGAAAAATGTTGGGTTTTATAATATATCCCTTTAATCAAACTGTTCTAAACACTGAGGTGGTCTGCTATGAGAAGAAATATATATGGATACAGTAAACATTTTGGTAAAGAGTTCATTTGCAACTACTAAACCATCATGAAAAACAAACCAACATCTGCAGCACCACGGACAGCAACCATATGAAACCCACACATTTTCTTTCCTGATTCAGATGCAATTTTAAACAACTTTCTAATTTACTTCTATTATCAATTTATCTTTGATCTCTTAATATCTTTTTTGGAACACTATATGGCAGGAGATTTGTAAGAATGTTATCCATTTACAAGAGCACTAAATGGCAGCACAATTTCCTGCAATTTAGTGCTCCAGATGCCTACCTAGGTATCTGTGCAACAAAGAATATCAAGTGAATGAAGCAAATTTGCTAATATAAATAAAATAGAAACTATTTTTTAAATGGTATGCTCTGTCTGAACTACAATAGAAAATGTTTAATTTACCTTTAAGATACTATATATATATATGTATTTAGGAAGAGTTTGCTAAATAATCTTGTAATTATAGGTACAAAACCATTTATCCAAACTGCCTAGGACCGGAAAAGGTTTGGATTTCAGAATAGTTTGGATTTTGGAATATTTACGTAACATAATACAGCTTATACGTGCAAACTAAAGGTAGCTTTATATCATTTTATTACTTTTATAGACATAGTACCATCAGAACGATAGTACTGTAACCAGAAAGGTAATAGTAATTGTTTTACTATTAAATAAAGATAGATTTTGCATTTTTTTAGAACACAAAAAACAAACTACAAACTAAAGATGCAGGTATAAAAGACTGTGGGGAAATGGTAATTTATAATATTTTTCTTTTTAAAAGATATTAAAGGGACATGAACCCCAAATTTTTTCTTTCATAATTCAGCCAGAGAATACTTTCCTATCTATTTCTATTATCTAATTTGCTTCATTCTTCAGATATCCTTTGTTGAAGAAATAGCAATACACATGGGTGAGCCAATCACATGAGGCATCTATGTGCAGCAATGAGCAGCTACCGAGCTTTTTTAGATATGCTTTTCAACAAAGGATATCAAGAGAATGAAGCAAATTAGATAATAGAAGTAAATTGTAAAGCTGATTAAAATTGCCTGCTCTTTCTAAATCATGATAGAAAAAAATTGAGTTGCATGTCCCTTTAACAAAAAAGTCTGGATTTTAGAATTTTTCTGGATTTGCGGATTTGTACCTGTGGTACTGTTTAAAAACAGTTATTTTTATACATAATATATTTCTAAATATCAAAATAATGTAAAAGAGATAAATTCTGGTAAAAAATGAAAACAATTAGAGCATGTTATAAAGTTATATTACTTGACAGAACTGGCTAGTATAGGGCTTTATTTGGCTATTAGACATCTAACAGATATTAGTATATTGCACTAAATTGCCAGCAGAGCATTAATTTGCAATGTGCTGCTCTCCCCCCAGGCAGTAAATGGGTTTCATGACTGCACCAGTAATCTGCAGGAGTTACTGGGCACAGGCCCAACATGACACCGTACCTATAATTCCTGTGTAAGCCATTAGACAGGCTGCATAATTCTCCCGCGCGCATCCTGTAACAGACTGCAGGGATGGCTGGCAATTGAACTGGAACTCTGCAAACCGGGACCTGTACAGAAGAAATAAACAGTGATAATAAACACTTCTGCAACACAGTGGTCTCTGCAGACCGAGAGAAGTGTATATGGTTTAAAAAGCTTTCTTAAATCAAAATATTACCTTCTGTTTGTGATTACACTGAAGGAGCCACTTTATTTCAACCTATACCAGATATACCCAGCCAAATAATAGTTTAGTACCTACATTTCCAATTGTTTAGTGAAAAAGCTCCCTTACATAACACAAGACTTGCTGAGACTGCAGAGTTTGTTAAGGAATCTAGTAGGCCCAAAACTAGAAATTTTACTTAAAGGGACACTAAACCCACATGTTTTCTTTCATGATTCAGATAGAGCATGCAATTTTAAGCAACTTTGTAATTTACTCCTATTATCAATTTTTCTTTGTTCTCTTGCTATCTTTATTTGAAAAAGAAGGCATCTAAGCTAAGGAGCCAGACAATTTTTGATTCAGTATGCTGGACAATACTTGTCTATTGGTGCTGTCCAATCAGCAAGGGCAATTCAGGTTGTGAACCAAACATGGGCCGGCATCTAAACTTACATTCTTGCTTTTCAAATAAAAATAGCAAGAGAATGAAGAAAAATTGATAATAGGAGTAAATTAGAAAGTTGCTTAAAATTGCCTGCTCTATCTGAATGGGATCAGTGTCCCTTTAAGTATTGATCGAGAGGCCCCCCATTTTGAGCCATGTAATTTTTGTTCAAGTGACTAAAGACTTTATTCTTGAGTGTAGTCAAAAAATGTTATAAAGGTAGTAACATACAGATACACACAAACAGACAAAAACAAATACAGTATTGAAACAAGGGAAACAATAAATACAAACACTAATATAATATCCTGTATTTCACTATTATGAATAGAGGCGTTTTATAGACTTTGGGCTACATTTATTAAGCAGTAGTTGATTGACAGCCCCTGCTTGTGGCTGATTGGTCACAAGTGAGCAGGGGGCAGCATTGCACAAGTGAGGTCATGCGGACATGATTCGCTACTTTTTAAAGGGTTTGTTTTGTCTGACTTACAAAATACATTTTTTGAGTATTATATTCCTTTAACATAAAGTGGGAAAAAAGATTGTTAACAAATTCCAAATAGCCGTCCTACCACTTACAAATACTTAAACTGAACCATTATAAATGTACAATATATCAGTGTCTACTAGGGACTGCAATAAATCACCAATACTGATTAACAACAAATATTTATTATTAATTGTTAGGTGCTAGCAATTTACAATGCTTCGTTATTTGCAGGGAAGATCTAATTATATGGTTACTTGCCTTTTTTAAATAATTTGCCCAACAAGATGCTTAGTAAACTTAGTATAAATTACTATTAATAATTTCAAAGTGATTCTTAAAATAGTTGATGTCATTTCCCTTAGTATTCCATTCATTTTATATTATAATAGTATAATGGGGTCCCCTCTGAAGAAGAGTTTGTAAAATGTGTATCACGCGATTCGTGAAGCTATGTCTCCAATTTTTAAAAGCTAATTTTAACTTTTACTTACTGTCCGTTACAACGATAACATAAAATAAATAGGATACGGTAAGGAATTAGAAACGTCTCATGATTCCATTCACAAATTATCAAACAGTTAATGTATTAGCGCTTCATATTTAAAGGGACACTCAAGTCAAAATTAAACTTCATGATTCAGATACAGCATGCAATTTTAAACAACTTTCCAATTTACTTCCATTAACAAAATGTGCACAGTCTTTTTATATTTACACTTTTTGAGTAACCAACTCCTACTGAGCATGTGCAAGAATTCACAGCATATACGTATATGCATTTGTTATTGGCTGATGGCTGTCACATGATATAGGGGTAGTGGAAATATTCATAACTTTGCAATTTATTTAACAAAAATCTACTACTCATTTGAAGTTCAGACTAAGTACTATTGCATTGTCTTCTTATCATACACTTGTTGATTATGCAAATCTACAGTGTTGACTGGTCCTTTAAACTTTGATTTTAGAGAACACATAATTGCAGGCCAGCTAAAGCCTTAGAAATAAGACTTTGTTTACATTCCTGCTCCGCACACAACAAACAATATAGCCTTTCAGTGTTGCTATGAGAAGCTAACTTTATTATGACTAATTAATATAATGTTTTTAAATACCTGCCACAAAAGTAGCATTGTAACTGCTTGCTGATACTGATCACAGTCTTGTAATAAAAGGTTAGTTCTGTCATTCTGTGAAAGGGGGGCAAAGAGCTGCGGGTGACCCCACGCAGGGAGAGAGAGAAGTGCAGTTTGGTTCAGTGTTGCTTTTGGGTATCATCTCAGTGTTGAACCTAGAGTGTTCCTGTTGAAATGAGACCAGGCTGAACATGGAAATGGAGTTCCACTTGTGTGTGATGACTTATCTTCTTCACTGCCAGTGCGTGTCGTCTAACAAACCAATCAAAGCTAAGTATTGCCTAATGTATAATGATTGCTTTGTTTAGCATAAGTTGTCAATAAAAGTGATTTACATTTCCTATGTCCTTTCTTTATTCAGTACTAATAGTCACCTTAACGCTCTCCCTGATGTAAACAGATACTTAGGGAAATTATATAATCATTTTAAAATTATTTTAAAAATAGTTTAATAGTAATTAATGCTAAGTTTACTAAGAATCTTGTCAGGCAAATTATTTAAAAAGGCAAGTAACTATATAATTAGATTGTTCCTGCAAATAATGAATTGTTTGTAAGTGTAATGTTACTGTTAATCAGTATTGGTGATTTATTACAGTCACTAGTAGACAGATATATTGTACATTTATAATGGATCAGTTTAAGTACAGTATATGTGTGCATGTATATATATATATATATATATATATATATATATACACCTGTATGTATGTATGTATATATATATATATATATATATATATATACAGTTTTATGTGTATATATGTACAGATATATAGGAATATCTATTTAAAAATACATACAACATTTTTTGCTATGTGAAGAACATTGGAATGTAAAATATTTAAAGTAAATAACACTTTATTAAATAAAACGTGAAAAAATATTTATGCAATATTTATATCTACTTGACAGCAAAGAGCTCCAATGCTCTTATGTATATGTCTATATGTGTGTGTATGTACATATGTATTTATATGTCTGTAATGTACACGCATTTAAATCATATATATATATACAGTATATCCAAGTTATAACACAAGCACTCACTGGACTTGATACAGGTGAAATAAAAAGTGCTTTATTCCATATAAACCAGTGACGTTTCGGGGTGTTCACCACTTCATCAGAACAACATACAACCAGTATTCATCTTTAGACTTGTATATGTAGGTATCTCTATGTTAAAGCCCTTTCCTGCCTTTTTTGTATAACACCTGAGACCTCATATCTTTGAGTTGTTAAAACTTTTTTTGTGCAATATTTTTTAGAAATAATTTTTATGAGATGGTGTTATTATGAGTGTAACTGTCCTAATATGAGTGGAAAACCCGACACGCTCAAACAGTTGCGATAACTGGCCTGGCCTGTATCTTGTGATTATAGGCAAAATCTCTATATTAAAGGGACACAAAACCCAACATTTTTTGTTCATGATTTAGACCATTTTAAAAAAAAGTTTCTAATTTACTTCTATTATCAAATTTGCTAACTGCTTCATTCTCATGTTATTCTATGTTGAAGAGATATCTAGATAGGTAGAGTGCACATCAGGAGTAATACATGGCATCTTGTACTTTTGATACTGTATAACATTGCTGCAAAACCGCTGCTATATAGTACTGCAGACACGTGCACGCTCCTGAGCTTACCTTACTGCTTTTAGACAAAGGATACCAAGAAAACAAAGAAAATTTGATAATAAAAGCAAATTGGAAAGTTGTTTAAAATGGTATAGTTTTTAACTAAATCACAAAAGAGAAATCTGGGGTTTTATGTCCTTTTTATTATAAATTAGAGAAAAGAGTCCCTACCAAGGAGATACTAATATATGCGCACAACTATCCATCTAATTTCAGCCAATCACAGAGTGAGAATGACCTTGTGATGTATCACAGACAGCAGGACCTGTGCACAGAATCATATTTTGTCCATTACCCAGCACAGCAGGGAGCATCACACATGTAAATAAAAGTGTCAAGAAAATAAATGGATATATTATTAAAAGATCATAGTGGCTCAATATTAAGCTCAGTTGTAATCATTTTTAGTGAAATAGAAATCAATACTATTCTATATCAAGTTCAGAATTCTATTAGAAGTTCATTGCATATGTGTTGTCTTTTATATGTGATCTACTGTTCATATTGTTTTACAGGATACTGATTTTATAATGTTAAACCACAATTACATATGGCATATAAACCTGCAACTGAATATTCATTTTAATTAGCGTTTTATTGATGTTGTTGCATATCCATCTGTTTTTATAGAGATTGTTCAAAATGATTCAAAATTGCATGTATTGCGTTAGATATTGTGTTGTGAAACCACCGCGCTTTTGGACACATAAAGGAATCTCCTGGAAGAAGCATGTGTATAAGCTGAAAGTAAATGCGCTCGCTTGAGCACAATTGAATTTAACGCATGTCAGGACAGTGTGACTTCAGGGCTCTGGTTAACTGTTAAGCTCAACTAAAAAGTTGCACAAAAAACATAAAAAATAAATGAACAAGTACAATTACACTCATAATAACACTATCTAATACAATTATTTAAAAAAAACTGCAATAAAAAGTAATAAAGGCTCAAAGATATGAGGTCTCAGGTGTAAGAAGAAAAAAAAAGGATGCAAAGGACTTTAACAAAGAGATACATACATATACATAAATATGTATATGTATTTATATATAAATATAGTGACGTTTCGGGGAGCCAACTGTCCCCTTCATCAGACCAAGGGGACAGTTAGCTTCCCGAAACGTCACTGTACACAATAAACTATTGTTTTTTGAAAGTCCAGCAAGCGCGGATCTATTACTTGGAATTGGATATTGTTGTTCCTGACACCCTGGCTCGTACCTTAAGAGGTGAGAGTGTAAATCCCTATGAACTTTCATATATATAAATATATATATATATATATATATATATATATATATATATATATATATGTTTTATATGTGTGTACAGATGTATTTATGTATTTAAATATGTGTGTATGTATGTGTGTGTATATATATATATATATACATACATGCATTTTTTTTACAGACCATATATACACATATAAACACATAAATACAAATGTACACATATATAGACAAATATATATATAGTATATGCATTGGACCACTTTGCAGTCCAGTAGCTGAAAACATGAAGAAAAAAAAATGCAATATTCATATTTTAGAAAGTGTTTAACTATTTGCTATTAATATTTCACATTACAATGTTCTTCACATAGCAGAATATGAAAAGTACTTATAAGAATATATTCCCATATATATATATGTGTGTATATCTATACCAATACATATTTATATATATACTGTAAGGCCCTTAATTCCCCTTGTATTTGTTTGTTAAATTTGTTGTACTGTATGGTATTGAATTGTTGTACTTTTATCTTTGTACCCATGGACAGTGCTGCGGAATCTGTTTACATTTTATAAATAAATAATAATAATAATAATATATATACTGTATATATATATATATATATATATGTATGTGTGTATAGATATATATTGTACAAAAATACAATCAGATATGTATATAAATATGTATTTATGAATAAATAGAAAATATTCTGCAATGTAAAGAACATGTGAATGTGAAATATTAATATTTCATGTCAAGTTAGCGCACTTGAGAAAATGCAATTGGGTTTGAGCTCTATTAAAGTCATCTTTTGTGTGTGTCAGGTTAGCGATTGTGGAGAAACTTTTTAATTTCAACTTGTTATAAGCTTACTTCTAGCATAGTTAGCATGTGAACTGGAGCCATAAAATGCGATCCACTCGTAATCTAGTTCATATGTGTATAAATCACTCTGAGGGATTAGAATAGGGGGCATTATGGGTAGAGTGGGCATGTCGTTTGTTGTGTTATTGTTTAAGCTACTTTTTATTAGTAAAAAAGTGCCTGTTAATACTTTTTATATGTAACTGATGGTAGCATGCCGCCTTAAATTTGTTCCTAACGATTCATTTTACGTGCTGGAGTTTATTCAATTGTTTATAAATAGCTACTGTACATTTATTTCGGCATAGGCTATAGAAAAGCTGTGAAAACATAGCCAGCAGAAGAAATTATACTTCCAGTGGGAGGTAAGAGAGATCAACAATAAAATGTTAATTTTAAATTGTATTGAGCTTTGTTATACAGGGATAATATAAAGAAGCATGTGTGTACAAAAAGTGATAAAGTAAGGAGATCTGATTTCTCTGCAAGCTCAACCAATGTTAATGGTTTGTAGTTTCAAAGAACAAGTCAACTATTTCATATACAAAAATAAACCTAAATACGTTTTTCTTATATATTTTATACTCTGCAGCTGGTATAACAAAGTAACTGAAAACACATTAAGGGAAAAACAAATTCGCAGTGCACTGTATATTTAAGTCAATCACATTTTTCAGTTATTTGATGATTACAATTTTTTTGAAACGGTAGAAAAAGTCTGATAAATAATTTGAAAATCCTTTGAACGATAGTGGTTAACCCCTTAATCCATTACATTTTAGCTTTTTATTATTTTGAATGTGTTTATGTGTTTTAAAAATATATCTTAATATATAAATTCAGAACAAGTTTTCCCCTTTGTTATAAGGAACTATTGATCACAAGATCTCCGCATGGAGTAAAATAAACTGGTAGAGTTAGGCATTATATTAGCCTATAAATGGATTACATCTATTACAGGAATATCTGGTTTAGATAAACAGCACCTACCATATGTTATGTCTGGAAAGGTTCTGTGCTGTTCACGTATTCGTAACATCTAGGTACAAAGAAATTACGCACAGAAATGAACACCTAAACAGAACAGCAAAGCTGTGAGATCAAATAAAAATACCTGCAGATGTAGTTCTCTTTGCAAGCATCAAGGGGAATAAGGCAGTTCGGCTTTTCTTTTGATTCGTAGGAACACGCAGGAACAATTGTCTGTCGCCTCCGCTCTGCACACGCAGTGTCCTCGCAAGGACAGAACAGAAGTTCGCTGGTGTACTCAGCAGGCACACGATCAAAAAACTTGCGTAAAGCCTTGTGACATTTGGAGCGGTTGCACATGTCAGTCCGGTGCACCTTTCTGATGCACAAAGAAACATAATCAGTCCGTAGCTTTTGACACGTCTCATCAACATTACAGGCTTTCGCAGCATCCAGACAGCGGTTAATCTGAGTGACTTCATTTTCTGAAGCAGCAAAAGGAATGGGGAGAAAAAGACAAGAGTTTAAGGATCATATCAAGACAACTGAAAAAATACTGTTGTGTTACTTATCAGGCAATTAAAGGGACATGAACGTCAAAAATGTAACTTTCATGATTCACATTAGTGTTTGTAACAATGTTTTTTTTAAATGTTATACATTGTTGAGAGAACAAAAAAATAGATAACAGAAGTTAATGAGAAAGATGTTTAAAATTGCATGCTCTATGTAACTCATGAACGTTTTATTAGGACTCTAATACCCCTTTTAACACATAGGCTAAATTACAAGTGGTGCACTAACTCGTGCTCATATTACAAGTTGAAAGTAAATGGTTGCACTCGAGCGCTAATGGAATTTGTGCTTGTAACAATTACACACATTTACAAAACCATTTCCCAAAATGTTGCAGTTGTAATTTTAGTTTTTCTGGGTTCCTATGGTTTTTTGCTTTGTGTTGGAAATATCATGTAGCCTGTTATTTAACACATCTATAGATATTTATGGCAGGAACACCTAGTGATGATTGACCAGGAAGGATAGGCTAAGTGAGTCTAAATTAATATCGAACATGATCTCGCCTAAATCATGAGGTCCCTCAGTAGCTTAATGAGTCTCCCATTGTTTATATGTAGCAGATATGGGTTCCAACAACAAAAAACCCCCACCAAAATGCTAAGTTGTAAATAAATTGAGTTAAACAAATGAATTTGAATCACCAAATAGATTAGTATCTAATTGCAACAATTATGTGCCTGTAACTTCTAGCTTTACTTGGGACGATGTCTGGATAGTAAAGTAACAGTAATGTCCAAATTCAATTTCATGATTCAGACAGGGCTTTCTAATTTACTTTTATCATCAAGTTTGCTTTTCCTCTGAAAGCTCAACCTAGGTAGGATCATAAGCTAATTTCTAAGCCCTTGAAGGCACCTCTTATCTGAATGCATTTAACAGTTTTTCAAAGCTAGAGGGCGTTAGTTCATGTGTTTCATATTACATAACATTGTGCTCACACACGTGGAGTTATTTAAGAGTCAGCACTAATAGCCTGAAATGCAAGCCTGTCAAAAGATCTGAGATAAGGAGGCAGTCAGCAGAAGATAACAAGGTAATTACAGAGGTAAAACATATATTTCTATAACGGTGTTGGTTATGCAAAACTGGGGAATGGTAAATAAAGGGATTATCTATCTTTTTAAACAATTAACATCTTTGGTGTTTACTATCCCTTTAATACATACAGGGTTCCAAGTTCATTTTCCATTTTTCTTATATTTCAAAGCCACTGAGTATTTTCAAGATTCGCACATTTAAAAAAACTGATATATTGGATGTTTATGTTTCACTACAAAATGTAATAGTTTTCTACAACTACAATTTTGTTATTTTTGAGCAAGCCCCAAGTAGCACGGACATCTGGTCACTTAATATGTCCATCCATCATACAAAGATTTCCTCAGTGACCGATTTTCCATGTGTTGCTGGAAAGGCAATGTTCGCAGTCCATAAATCTACAGCCCTCTGCGTAACAGGGTTGCACATGAGGTTCTTAACATCCCCTAAGGGAGATGGTTTCATAATTGAAAGCAGGTGGTTACATAGACAAGTGCTTAGCGCACCTTGGCTGACTTTGCATTTCAAGGTTGATGTCATTCCATTGCTTCTTCATGTCCAACTTGCTGGGTGGTTTATAAAATGGATATGTTAAATTCTCTGGAGCCCCTGTTGTTTTTAGCCTCCCTCTTTGTGGGATTTATATTATTCCATGTCAAGTAGTGTGGCAGAAAGCTGGCCTACGCTATAAACACATGGTCAAATGAAATTATGTATATGCTGTTTCCATTAAAATAACACTGTAATCATTATTGGGTTTAGTTTAATGGCACATTATTATGTCTGAAAGCCAAAAACACATCTATCTGTCTTGTATATCTATCTATATATCTATTTATCTATCTATCCATCTTTATCTCTATCTGTCTCTCTATTTTCTGTGCGTTTGTCTTATCTATCTATTTATCTATCTATCTATTTATCTATCCATCTTTATCTATATCTGTCTCTCTATTTGATGTGTGTCTGCCTTGTCTATCTATCTATCTCTTTATCTTTATCTCTACCAGTCTCTCTATTTTCTGTGTGTCTGTCTTATCTATCTATCATCTATCTATTTATCTATCTATCCATCTTTATCTCTATCTGTCTCTCTATTTTATGTGTGTCTGTCTTGTCTATCTTATCTATCTATCTATCTATCTATCTATTTATCTTTATCTCTACCAGTCTCTCTATTTTCTGTGTGTCTGTCTTATCTATCTATCATCTATATATCTATTTATCTATCTATCCATCTTTATCTCTACCTGTCTCTATTTTCTGTGCGTCGGTTTCTCTAGGGCATTGATTCACATATTTATTTGTTCTAGGACATAACTGAATACTTTTAAAATTCATGTGACACACAATTTAATTTCTGTATGCAGCTGACACTAAATGTTTTCCATGAATACAAAGATACTGATATATAAAAGTACTGCAAACATGGAAGTTTATATAGGCAATATTTCTTGATGTATATTACAAAAAACCCTATGAAGAGAAAGGGCTAGGTTACAAGTGAAGCGCTTACAGTTACGCATTAACGATAAATGGTTTATTGAGGGTGTTTGCACACATAAGGTTTTTGGTTCATATTAGAAGTTGAAGGGAAACGTGATTGCTTGACCGCAATTGAAGTTTACGCGTGTCGGGTTAGCTCTGGTTAAATGTTTCGCAAAACAAAAAAGTCTCACTAAACACATCAACAATACATTACAAAGTACAGTTACACTCATAATAACACGGCATATTAAATACATTACAAAGTACAGTTACACTCATAATAAAACGGCATATTAAATACATTACAAAGTACAGTTACACTCATAATAACACGGCATATTAAAAAATGATTTAAAAAAATATTTATATATGCACAGAAAAGTTATAAGGGTTCAAAGATATGTGAGGTATGAAAAGGGCTTTAACATGGAGATACATACATATACATGTCTAAAGATGTATATGTATATGTGTGTGCATGTGTATATATACATATATATATATATACATACATATATACATCAGTAATGCAAATTCTGTAATGATAGTGCTATAATGTTAATGATGTAATGCAAGTAAATAATGTACTGCAAGTGATGTACTGCAAGTAAGTGATTTAATGCAAATTATTGAAATAAGTAACTTAATGTTAGTGATGTAATGCAAGTAAGTGACTTAATGTTAGTGATGTAATGCAAGTAAGTGACTTAATGTTAGTGATGTAATGCAAGTAAGTGACTTAATGTTAGTGATGTAATGCAAGTAAGTAACTTAATGTTAGTGATGTAATGCAAGTAAGTAACTTAATGTTAGTGATGTAATGCAAGTAAGTGACTTAATGTTAGTGATGTAATGCAAGTAAGTGACTTAATGTTAGTGATGTAATGCAAGTAAGTAACTTAATGTTAGTGATGTAATGCAAGTAAGTGATCACTGCAAGTGATGTAATGCAAGTAAGTGACTTAATGTTAGTGATGTAATGCAAGTAAGTGACTTAATGTTAGTGATGTAATGCAAGTAAGTAACTTAATGTTAGTGATGTAATGCAAGTAAGTGATCACTGCAAGTGATGTAATGCAAGTAAGTGACTTAATGTTAGTGATGTAATGCAAGTAAGTGATCACTGCAAGTGATGTAATGCAAGTAAGTGACTTAATGTTAGTGATGTAATGCAAGTAAGTAACTTAATGTTAGTGATGTAATGCAAGTAAGTGACTAAATGTTAATGATGTAATGCAAGTAAGTAACTTAATGTAAGTGATGTAATGCAAGTAAGTAACTTAATGTTAGTGATGTAATGCAAGTAAGTGACTTAATGTTAGTGATGTAATGCAAGTAAGTAACTTAATGTTAGTGATGTAATGCAAGTAAGTAACTTAATGTTAGTGATGTAATGCAAGTGACTTATTGTTAGTGATGTAATGCAAGTAAGTGACTTAATGTTAGTGATGTAATGCAAGTAAGTAACTTAATGTTAGTGATGTAATGCAAGTGACTTATTGTTAGTGATGTAATGCAAGTAAGTGACTTAATGTTAGTGATGTAATGCAAGTAAGTGACTTAATGTTAGTGATGTAATGCAAGTAAGTAACTTAATGTAAGTGATGTAATGCAAGTAAGTAACTTAATGTTAGTGATGTAATGCAAGTAAGTAACTTAATGTTAGTGATGTAATGCAAGTAAGTGACTTAATGTTAGTGATGTAATGCAAGTAAGTAACTTAATGTTAGTGATGTAATGCAAGTGACTTATTGTTAGTGATGTAATGCAAGTAAGTGACTTAATGTTAGTGATGTAATGCAAGTAAGTGACTTAATGTTAGTGATGTAATGCAAGTAAGTAACTTATTGTTAGTGATGTAATGCAAGTAAGTGACTTAATGTTAGTGATGTAATGCAAGTAAGTGTCTTAATGTTAGTGATGTAATGCAAGTAAGTGTCTTAATGTTAGTGATGCAATGCAAGCAAGTGACTTAATGTTAGTGATGTAATGCAAGTAAGTGACTTAATGTTAGTGATGTAATGCAAGTAAGTGATGTACTGCAAGTAAGTAATGTACTGTAAGTGAGTTGTATACTGCAAGTAAGTGGTGTATTGCAAGTAAGCAAGTGTTGTACTGAAAGTGAGTAATGTAATGCAAGTAAGGGATGTACTGAAAGTGAGTTATATACTGCAAGTAAGTGATGTACTGAAAGTGAGTTATATACTGCAAGCAAGTGATGTACTGAAAGTGAGTTATATACTGCAAGTAAGTGATGTACTGAAAGTAAGTTATATACTGCAAGTAAGTGATGTACGGAAAGTGAGTTATATACTGCAAGTAAGTGATGTACAGAAAGTGAGTTATATACTGCAAGTAAGTGATGTACTGAAAGTGAGTTATATACTGCAAGTAAGTGATGTACTGAAAGTGAGTTATATACTGCAAGTAAGTGATGTACTGAAAGTGAGTTATATACTGCAAGTAAGTGATGTGCTGAAAGTGAGTTATATACTGCAAGTAAGTGATGTACTGAAAGTGAGTTATATACTGCAAGTAAGGGATGTACTGCAAGTAAGTGGTGTAATGCAAGTAAGCAAGTGATGTACTGAAAGTGAGAAATGTAATATAAGTGATGTACTGCAAGTGATGTACTGCAAGTGAGTGATGCAATGCAAGTGATGTACTGAAGTGAATGATGCAATGCAAGTAAGTGATGTAATGCAAATAAGTGACTTAATGCTAGTGATGAAATGCAAGTAAGTGATCACTGCAAGTGATGTACTGAAAGTGAGTGATGTAATGAAAGTAAGTGATGTACTTTAAGTGATATACTGAAAGTGAGTGATGTAATGTAAGTAAGAGATGTACTGCAAGTAAGTGATGTAATGCAAGTAAGTGATGTAATGCAAGTAAGTGATGTACTGCAAGTAAGTGATGTAATGCAAGTAAGTGATGTAATGCAAGTAAGTGATGTACTGTAAGTAAGTGATGTACTGCAAGTAAGTGATGTAATGCAAGTAAGTGATGTACTGCAAGTAAGTGATGTAATGCAAGTAAGTGATGTAATGCAAGTAAGTGATGTACTGCAAGTAAGTGATGTACTGCACGTAAGTGATGTAATGCAAGCAAGTGATGTAATGCAAGTAAGTGATGTAATGCAAGTAAGTGATGTACTGCAAGTAAGTGATGTACTGCAAGTAAGTGATGTAATGCAAGTGAGTGATGTAATGCAAGTAAGTGATGTAATGCAAGTAAGAGATGTACTGCAAGTAAGTGATGTAATGTAAGTTATGTACTGCAAGTAAGTGATGTACTGTAAGTTATGTAATACACGTGATGTACTAAAAGTGAGTGATGTACTGCAAGTAAGTCAGTGATGTAATGCAAGTAAGTCAGTGATGTAATGCAAGTAAGTGATGTACTGAAAGTGAGTAATGTAATGTAAATCCTGGCTGAACAGCCTTATGAAACTGCGTATGAGCCCAGTAACGCGTTCCTGTCTTTTAACTGGTTTTATTAAAATGTTTTAACATATCCCCGCTCTGGTATTGAGTGCTGTGTCTGGGTCGCAATCGATGGGTGCTACACTCCTTCCATCCTTGTCAGATAAATGGTGGATGTCCTCTGACCCTACCTCTGATACAATTTATGAGATCTATCCTGATTGGTGAATGCACTGACTTGTGACCAGCTTTGCTTTCCAGGAGTTAGTCTGCCGGGCGGCTCTGAAGCCTTGGCTTGTGCGATATAGCACTGCGTTTGCTATGACTTATGTGAGTACCCATTTGTTGCAACTCTTATATACCTTTTTGGATCTACGTTACATAACTATGAGGCGCCTCTCTTTCTGTTTTACAGGACTTTTATAGTGACCAACTTATGTTTGGAGTGCAGCCTGATTATCGTCTCTGGAGTTTCCTATCTGGGACTTTGTTACTCTGACCTCTTTGGGTTATTGTATATCTTTATTCCTTAGCGCACCTCTTAGGTGTTTTGTATTCTGTACCTTATTGTAACATATAATGCAAGTAATGTGGTACAAAATAGTGATGTAATGTCATTTTAGAGCATTTTCTTTTAAGTCTTTTATGCCCCTTTAATTTACCTTTATACAATGATATCTCAATGTATACAAGGAAAAATGAGAGACTGTTAGAAAACTGCTGAATGTACTGATTACAGCTTACCCTTGCCCCTCGTACCACAACTCAATAAAACACAGTGTATATGGAAGGCGCAAAATAAAAAAATAATTAATGCACCTGGAAAAATATTCAAGAAGGTAATTTCTTTGCAGTCTGTTTTTGCTCACATTACTTGATCCTTATACAATATTATCTCCTTTGACAGACAAAGCTTTCAAGAAATGTGACAGCAGCAATTTTACTGCAAATTCCTCAAGGCGGCAGAATTATTTCAATAGATTTGCTTCTTAGAAAAAGATTAAAATAGCCAGGTATTTAGATGATTTTTTTTTTCCATCTCAGCTCTGCAAAGACCTCTGTACAAACCAAGATAGAGCCAATAAAATATTGTACTGAGAAATCAGTAAAGGGAAATCATTTGTAAACTTCTAGCAAACAAAAGTGTCATAGCTCAGCAGCAAAATAAAATAATTAAATACATGTTGTTTAAAACTGAAAATCTGCAGTCATCAGAGGATTGCTAGCTCAGTATATGACATGCAAAATACAAATGCTTTAAAATCTACTTAAATGAATGGTAAAGTCAATGCTATTGGCGATGCATCAATGCAAAATATATATAAATGCAAGTTCAAATGCTAGTTGTTTTTTTTAGATATATGCATTATCTTTTATTCACCTCTTCTAATCTTTCTCCATTACGAGAGCCAACATGTCAGATTTAGTTTTCATCTCAGTGACGTGTGCAGCAGTCCCACCTTATTTGAATGCTAGATACTCATTTTGCTATTTATATATTTCTTTAAGACAAGTGTTAAGATTTGAATATTGTATGTATCATTTGAATATTAGATTTGAATATTAAGTCTCAAATACCGACCTTAAAACCAGAATCAGAATCAACTTTCTTATGTAAATATTTGACTAATCTAATATTACAATGACAACGTTACCTTTAATGCTACAGTTGATCAGCTGAAAATTAACCTTTTATTAAGAAATGAATGGCCAATGATCAACAGACATTCATTTATAAAAACATTTTGTCATGGAATTGGCTAAACATTTTTGGTGACTTATTTTAAAGCGACATTGTACACTAAATTTTTCAACGTTTTGTAGATGATCCATTTATATAGCCCATCTGGAAGTGTTTTTATACAAATTTATAGTTTTGCTTATTTTTGAAGAACATTGCGCTGATTTTCAGACTCCTAACCAAGCCCTATATTGCCAGATGTATACACGCGTTTACAGACTCCTGCAGACTCCTGTTTATGTTATCTGTCTTTTCATATACAGGGAAGGGGGGAGGTGGGTAGTGTCTGTTCTTTTTGTTTACCCAGCCCCTTTAAGTGGGTGTCCCAGACTACCTCATCAACAGTGCTAAACTGGGAGCTTCTAATTAAGTTTTTAAAAGGTTTTATACTGGATTTTTAGATCAGTATCTATGCATATTATTAGTGTCTATTACATGCAGTTATATGAAAATGGTGTATACTGTCCCTTTGAAGCTTCTGATTGGTGTACACTCACCCTGCACAAGCTCAATTTATAGGTTAGGCACACTAATCTGAGTCTCCCAATGAACTGACACAGACATACACAAATTCCTTTTGCTGGAGGAACTACAGGTTCTGATTGGTGCACACTCTATACAAAGTCCAGCATTTTATTCACTAAAATGACACCAGTATTTCACATTTATCTACAGAAGATATAACATTTTATACATGTTGAAATAAATGAGAAATATGGTCAAAAAGTTCCACTTACCTGCAGTGATGGATGCCAGTCTCACATAGTCAAAACCTCTTACAAATGGTTCATACGGTGAGCCCTCTATTACATTAATACCTAAAAAAAAATAATAATAATTATATTTCTTTAATTGCAAAAATATCTATAGATAGTTATATGCTCAAGTTACTTATAAAGTTATGTCATTGCATGGGATATTGGTGACTTCATTTTTAAGTTAAAGGGATATGAAACCCCAAAAAATGCATTTTATGAATCAGACAGAACAATTTGCATCGTTCCCATGGTATTTTGTTGTTGAAAATATATCTAGGTAAGTATTTGGAGCACTTAATTGTAGGAAATGATGCTGCCATCTAGTGCTCGTCAAATGAATAACATTCTTGCAAAACTGCTGCTGTATATTGCTTCAGACTCACGCATACTCCTGAGCTTATGTCCCTGATTTTCAACAGAAGATACCATGTTAAAGAAGACAATTTGACATTAGAAGTAAATTAGAAAGAGGGGGCGGAGCCAACTACCATAGAAGCAGGACGCACAACTCAAGAGCTCCTAACATTTACCTTGATTCCACTAAATTTTATCGCTGATAAATACCCCTCTTTGTCCCTATATTGGAGATTTATGTTGCAGACTACCCTCTGAGCACAGGTGGAGGAACACTACAGCGTTATACACCTTAACTTTTTCACCTCTAGCCCTTTACTTTTCTGGTGTGCCGTGTGCATGAAAATGTGGCTGTGCTCCTTTTATCTCAATTGCAGGATCTACTGGTTAAGCACAACAACTCTCTTTTGGAAGCAGTAGCTGAGGCTTTTAGACCTTCCATTATTCATACTACCACTCCGACTGGTCTAACTGTTCAGGAGACGAAGGACATAGCAGATCTAACTATCATCACCCAGCAGCCGCCATCTTTAATATCCACACCGAGCTCTCTCCCATTGTCCTGCACTAAATATGAGCCTGAGAGGCGGGAAGCTGACAGAGGGCTACACTCTATGTTAACACCACAAGAACCGCTGCTGGACACGCTTTATAGTAGTATAAAGAGGTCACAGATAATAGAAGTTCAGTGCGGTATGACTACTGGAACAGCCCAGCTTGAAGCGCTAGAACCAAAGTCGTCTCTCTGTGAAAATAGGAGGAAGAAGCCACGTAAAGATTCAAGCCGAGCTCGCAGGTACTTCAGCCTTGCGGCTGATCTAAATTCCATTACAGACTCACCTACTACCCGCATCCCACTATACCTCTCCGGGAGCTACACAAATGTGGACAGTGACTCTGACACTTCTCCCAGGCCTTCCCCGACGTCATATCAGCTTTTGCTTGCCTTAGCGACTGCCATGACAGCTCCACCGCAGCCTCATATGACACTCTATATACTCTTTTCCCTCCTAAGAGGCTGGGATCCCGGTGGCGACCTGGAACTCAAAGATGCAGAGTCTAATGATTTCTGTTCACACTGTTTTTATTTTCGATCGTGCAGCTTCTCATCTACAGCTCTTTCAAACAGCTTTTCTCCACAGGATTGCATTACCGTTTAGACTATAGTAATTCAAGGAGCAATATATGACTTGATTATTGTATGGTTTATACATGTGCAGAGCATTACTTATAGCACGCTCATAATATAATTTATGCCGCATTCATTTACAGCGCATTATTTCTAAGCTCTCCATCATGAGTTAATGTTATACCTTGCTCTATACATGACTTTCTATTTTCCTATTATGTTTGCTAAATAATCTGAAGGGTCACAAGCCATTATGGGCCTGCATTCTCCTATTCACCTCATAAGAAGATCTCTTGTATTGCACATTTAGGGCTATTCAAATTAACATGCCGAGGCCACACCTTTTGATCCCAGCATGATTGGGTACACTATATATCAAAGTTTCCTCCTGTCTAGCTCAACTATGCTTTATTTATGCCAACTAAATTGTTTTATGGGATGTCCAGGATGTCTATATACTGTGTCATACTGTGTCATATTATACCTACAGGCTTCTTATTGTTTGCACCCACTGTGAGCTGGCAGAGTTCTGATATTTTGTTGCATGGGTTTCCCAACTCTACAAGCTCTCATACTACATGTATACTCAATGCACCTAGGTGCCATTTGTGTGTGTGACTTCTCGCCGCCAGCGGCCGAGGCGGCGGGATGTTATATTATGGATATAGCTTGTTAACACAATACAGCCCACAGCGCATAAGCAATGTTTCAGCTCTTTATTGTTCACTAAGTTGTTTTGTTCCCAACATTATATCTGCAGTTGTTATATGATCCCGACAAACTCTGATAGTTTTACGGTTACCCATACTATCACATATCTTCAGGAGTGCTTTAATCACACTGTCAGTTATAGCCTTTTCTATGTCCTGATCCCAGCTAACTAGGTTGTCCTACCTTCTGGAGCAGGCTGGTCCTGCACTCACATTTAGTTGTGCAATGTCTCCCCTCTATAATTGTTGTGAGTGCTCTTTGGCTCTTCCTGCGGGTTCCATGTTGAATTCCTGGGTCTTAGAGTGTGGAGTGTGGCTTTCATGTATGCCCAATTGGACCCTCCCCATTGCTATAAAGTCCTATTTTATCGCAAAAGATATACCGCTCACCAAGATGCAGAGCCCTATTATACTGTTTCTCCCAATTCAGCGTCCTCATCATAAGTATTACAAGGTGCTTATCACACTTCAAATAACCACCTCCCCCCCCCCTCACCACTATCTTATAATGTACCTCCTAGGAAGGGAGGACTAACTACGCGGTCTTTCTAACCAGTACCGCAACCTACCCCATCTATTTTTTATGTTTTTATGTGCAGCTTTTCACTCTACCATAAAATTGACTCTTTCCCTCCTACCCAGTCAAGCGAAACTGTTAAGCTTTATTTACAAATTGAGTTACAAGTTATTAGTTTAGTATTTTCAATTTCAACACACTACACATATATTGCAAAAATTTGTTTTGCTGGGTTATAAAAATGAAAATAAGGAAGACACATGATGACCACTCGCTACTTACAAATAGTGAAATATATGCCATAACTATTGTTTATATTTGACTTACTTTGAGAATTTTGAATATATTTTATTGGCAAGTTTGTGTATTATAAACATTCCTACAGATCTAGCTTATGTATATTTTTACATTCTTGTATATTCCTATGTGTATATGGCTTCGCAATATTATACATGTAACCTTATTGCTTTTTCTTTGTCTTCAATAAAAAGAATATTTAAAAAAAAAAAAAAGAAGTAAATTAGAAAGTTGTTTAGAATTGCATGCTCTGAATTAGAAAAGAAAAAGAAATTAGGTTTCATGTCCCTTTAATGCTGGTTATCTGGCACACAGCCCTTTAATAGGAAAGAATATCATGTAAATGTAGTAACAATGTGTCAGTTAAAAGTGCTGTTTTATAACTGCTACAAAACAAGACACCATGGGCGCGATCCGATATACGGCGTAGTTTGCGGCGCAAGCGAGGGAACCCGCGTTGCCCGCAGTTTCAGCTCGCATCTCGAGCTATCCAATATACAGCGCCGTCAGTTGCTAACGTGCCGTAAGTCGGATAAACCAGCGATGTCCAGAAATCTGCGCAAGTACAAATTTCTGGCGTCGCCAGTGACTTACGCCACATTAGAAACTGCCGGCGCCTACAAAACCTGACTAAAGTATGAAATCACCCGCACTGTCTAACACGCCTCCCTAACATAGCCCGACACGTCTAACCCTCTATCCGCTATCCCCCTCACTATCCTAACAATAAAATATGTATTAACCCCTAAACCGCCGCTCCCGGACCCCGCCGCAACCTTAAAAATTATTAACCCCTAAACTGCCGCTCCCGGACCCCGCCACCAGCTATATTAAATCTATAACCCCCTAAAGTGAGCCCCTACCCCGCCGCCATCTATATTAAATTATTTAACCCCTAAAATACTAAACTAACCCTGCCAATCAGATTCAAGTTCAATTGAACTTGAATCTGATTGGCTAATTCAATCAGCCAATCAGATTTTTCTACCTTAATTCCGATTGGCTGATAGAATCCTATCAGCCAATCGGAATTCGACGGACGCCATCTTGGATGACGTTATTTAAAGGTACCTCATTCGTCGTTCAGTCGTCGGCCGGGATGGATGCTCCACGTCGGAGGAGCGAAGAATGAAGATTGAAGATGCCACTTGATGGAAGATGCTGCCGGATGGAAGAAGACTTTGCTGCCGCTTGGATAGTGACATCGCCGGGATGAAGACTTCTTCTTTGCCGCTTGGATAAAGACATCGCCCGGATCGGATGAGGATTTCGGCCCGGTGTGGTGAAGACAAGGTAGGGAGATCTTCAGGGGGGTAGTGTAAGGTTTATTTAAGGGGGGTTTGGGTTAGATTAGGGGTATTTGGGTGGTGGGTTGTAATGTTGGGGGGTGGTATTGTGTTTTTTTTTCAGGCAAAAGAGCAGTTTTCTTTGGGGCATGCCCCACAAAAGGCCCTTTTAAGGGCTGGTAAGGTAAAAGAGCTTTGAACTTTTTTTAATTTAGAATAGGGTAGGGAATTTTTTTTTATTTTGGGGGGCTTTATTATTTTATTAGGGGGCTTAGAATAGGTGTAATTAGCTTAAAAATCTTGTAATCTTTTTTTTATTTTTTGTAATTTAGTGTTTGTTTTTTAAATTTAGTTTAGTTTATTTAATTGTATTTTTAGATAGATATTTGTAGTTTATTTAATTTATTGATAGTGTAGGTGTATTTGTAACTTAGGTTAGGATTTATTTTACAGATAATTGGGTAATTATTTTAACTAGGTAGCTATTAAATAGTTAATAACTATTTAATAGCTATTATACCTAGTTAAAATAATTAACAATTTACCTGTAAAATAAATATAAACCCTAACATAGCTACAATGTAATTATTAATTACATTGTAGCTATCTTAGGGTTTATTTTATAGGTAAGTATTTAGATTTAAATAGGAATATTTTAGTTTATAATATGAATTAGATTTATTTAATAAGAATTTAGTTAGGGGTGTTAGGGTTAGATAGAGTTAATATAGTTAATATAAATACTATATTAACTATATTAACCCTAATATAATTAGGGTTAATATAGTTAATATATATAATGTAATAACTATATTAACTATAATATACTTAGGGTTAATATAGATAATATAGCTGGCGGCGGGGTAGGTAGATTAAATTAGGGGTTAATAATTTTAATATAGATGGCGGCGGTGTAAGGGGCTTACATTAGGGGTTAATACCATTAATATAGGTGGCGGTGGTGTAGGGAGGGCAGGTTATAGGGCAAAAGAGCTGTTAACTTTGGGGCAAAGCCCCGCAAAAGGCCCTTTTAAGGGCTGGTAATAGAGCTTATTACTTTATGGATATTAGATTAGGGGTTAATAATATTAATATAGCTGGCGGCGGTGTAAAGGGTCAGATTAGGGGATAGATCAGGTAGATGGTGGCGGTTTTAGGGGTTCACATTAGGGGATAGATCAGTTAGATGGTGGCGGTTTTAGGGGCTCACAGTAGGGGGTTACTTTATGTAGATGGCGGCGGTTTAGGGGTTAAATACTTTATTAGGGATTGCGGCGGGATTGCGGCGGGGGATCGTGGTTGACAGGTAGATAGACATTGCGCATGCGTTAGGTGTTAGGTTTATTTAGCAGCTTTTGCGGGCGACGATTTTTATCGGATCGAGCCCCGTATATACGCAGATCACATGCTTAATCGCCTAGGTTTAATAGGAGACACCCCTAATTTATTTGTCAACTGCCTGTGACATTAAACAGAGAACTTAGAACAGAGAAACCCCTTAATTATTTGTCACCTGCCTGTGTTATTAAAGGGACACAGCATATATACTCTGATCACATGCTTAATTGACTAGGTCTAATAGGAGACACTGATAGGTCAAAGTGGACACCCCTAATTTATTTGTCAACTGCCTGTGACATTAAACAGAGAACTTATCAGCTGCTTAAAGTGATGGTAAAATTGTACCTCTCCGATCGTTCACGCAGGCAGCCTATCCTTCAATCACTTCAGTTTTAATAATAAAATATTTTTTTCTCTACATAAGCAACCAGGCTTGTTCCTGATGCAATAAGATGTGTGTATGCACTCTAGAGGGGTGGTTAGGTTAAACTTGTGGTCGCCTAACGGCCAGGATGCCGAAGAATACGTAAAAAAAAAAAATTGACACAGAGTCGGGCGGAATGTTGGACAAATCATGTCCGCCCACCATTTGATAAATTGGCCTCCTAGAGTAAACTGATAAAGACTGATAGGAGATTGTTGGCCTCTCTAGGGAAAGTGGGACACGCAGTATGTTTACACAAAAATAAGAGGTGTTTAAAGGGACAGTAGATAGAGCATGTAGTTTTAAAATACCTTCCAATTTACTTTAATTATCACATATGCTTCGTTCTCATGATATCCTTAGTTGACGAATAAACTATTGAAGACTCATACAATTTGTAGATGAAAGCAAGTTGTATTAGATGGACAGTAACATCAACATTAAACAACTTTCCAATTTCCTTTTCTCATCAAACTTGATTTGTTCTCTTGGTATCCTTTGTTAAAAAGCACACCTAGGTAGGCTCAGGTGCAGCAAGGCACTACTAGGAGATAACTGGTGATTGGTAGCTGCACATATATACCTCTTCTCATTGGCTCACACTGATGTACTCAGCTAGTTCCCGGCAGTACAGTGCTGCTCCTTCAACAAAGCAAATGTAATAATATAATTAAATTGTAAACTTTTTGTTTTATAAAATTCTATGTTCTGTCTGACATTTTTTAGGTTTCATTTCACTTCCAAAGTTTTATTTAATTTTTGGCTTTGAATTTCATGTTAAATACAATACAGTTATTAAATCTATTGAGCCTGTTTGTTTGATGGAACATTCTAAAGTATAAGATCAGAATACAAGTGGCGCATACAATTTTTTCTCTCGAATGACAACTGCGCTCAAAGTAAAAAATTAGCACGGCTGGATTAGGGGGTGTTTTACAAGTTCATGACTTCAGATAACACAACCGCTCTACAGATATCTATGGGCTGCGTTAAGGAAAGCCTTTTCTATTTATTGCTTGAACGCTAATAAGACACTATGCTAAATCAACTGCGCTAAAAATAAAGGTGTGTTAGGAATACTTTAAATTCCGATGTGTTTACATGTGTATATATGTATGTATATGTTCACAAACATATTTACACATATATAAACACATAAATATATAGACATGTGTACTGTACATACACATTAGTATGTTAGATCAAATGCTCTAAAACTAAAGGTGCGTTAGGAATACTTTAAATTCCTATGTTCTTTACTAGAATACCTTTTTTATGTGTTTACATGTGTATATACAGTGGGGCAAAAAAGTATTTAGTCAGCCATCAATTGTGCAAGTTCTCCCACTTAAGATGATGAGAGAGGCCTGTAATTCTCATCATAGGCATACCTCAACTATGAGAGACAAAATGTGGAAACAAATCCAGACAATCACATTGTCTGATTTGGAAAGAATTTATTTGAAAATTATGGTGGAAAATAAGTATTTGGTCAATATCAAAAGTTCATCTCAATACTTTGTTATATATCCTTTGTTGGCAATGACAGAGGTCAAATGTTTTCTATAAGTCTTCACAAGGTTGTCACATACTGTTGCTGTTATGTTGGCCCATTCCTGCATGCAGATCTCCTCTAGAGCAGTGATGTTTTGGGGCTGTCGCTGGGCAACACGGATTTTCAACTCCCTCCAAAGGTTTTCTATGGGGTTGAGATCTGGAGACTGGCTAGGCCACTCCAGGACCTTGAAATGCTTCTTATGAAGCCAATCCTTCATTGACCGGGCGGTTTGTTTGGGATCATTGTCATGCTGAAAGACCCAGCCACGTTTCATCTTCAATGCCCTTGCTGATGGAAATCTCACGATACATGGCCCCATTCATTCTTTCATGTACACGGATCAGTCGTCCTGTTCCCTTTGCAGAGAAACAGCCCCAAAGCATGATGTTGCCACCCCCATGCTTCACAGTAGGTATGGTGTTCTTTGGTTGCAACTCAGCATTCTCTCTCCTCCAAACACAACGAGTTGTGTTTCTACCAAACAGTTCTACTTTGGTTTCATCTGACCATATGACATTCTCCCAATCCGCTTCTGGATCATTCAAATGCTCTCTAGCATACTTCAGACGGGCCCGGACATGTACTGGCTTAAGCAGGGGGACACGTCTGGCACTGCAGGATCTGAGTCCCTTACGGCATAGTGTGTTACTGATGGTAGCCTTTGTTACAATGGTCCCAGCTCTCTGCAGGTTATTCACTAGGTCCCCCCATGTGGTTCTGGGATGGTTGCTCACCATTCTTGTGATCATTTTGACCCCACGGGGTGAGATCTTGCGTGGAGCCCCAGATTGAGGGAGATTATCAGTGGTCTTGTATGTCTTCCATTTTCTAATTATTGCTCCCACAGTTGATTTCTTCACACCAAGTTGCTTGCCTATTGCAGATTCAGTCTTCCCAGCCTGGTGCAGGTCTACAATTTTGTTTCTGGTATCCTTCTACAGCTCTTTGGTCTTCACCATAGTGGAGTTTGGAGTGTGACTGTTTGAAGTTGTGGACAGGTGCCTTTTATACTGATAATAAGTTCAAACAGGTGCCATTAATACAGGTAATGAGTGGAGGACAGAGGAGCCTCTTAAAGAAGAAGATACAGGTCTGTGAGAGCCAGAAATCTTGCTTGTTTGTAGGTGACCAAATACTTATTTTCCACCATAATATGCAAATAAATTCTTTCCAAATCAGACAATGTGATTGTCTGGATTTTTTTTCCACATTTTGTCTCTCATAGTTGAGGTATACCTATGATGAAAATTACAGGCCTCTCTCATCTTCTTAAGTGGGAGAACTTGCACAATTGGTGGCTGACTAAATACTTTTTCCCCCCACTGTATGTATGTATATGTGCATATACATATCTACACATATAAACACATACATAAACATGTATGCACATATATAGACATGTATACTGTACTTACACTTCATTAGTATGCTAGATCAAATGCTCTAAAACTAAAGGTGCGTTAGGAATACTTTAAATTCCAATGTGTTTACATGTGTATATATGTATGAATATGTTCACATACATATTTACACATATAAACATATAAATATATAGACATGTGTACTGTACATACACATCATTAGTATGTTAGATCAAATGCTCTAAAACTAAAGGTGCATTAGGAATACCTTAAATTCCTATGTTCTTTACTATAAGAATGTTTATATGTGTATATATGTATGTATATGTGCACATACATATTTACATATAAACACATAAATACACATGTATAAACATATATACACATGCATAATGTACATACACATCATTAGTATTCTAAGAACTTTTTTGACCAAAGCCAAAATTATTAATTAAAATTATAAATGTAATGTACCATGATATTACAAGGTGAGTATTGTACAACCTGATGTTACTGTTAATGCAAGGGATAACATTACCCACTAGCAATAAAGTCTATCTGAACCCATCAACAACTACCTAAACTTGTGTGGGGGTTGTGGAGGTTTAGAGTTTTAGCTTAGGGGCTTTATTTTTTTGTTTGGAAGTTGTGGCAGTCATGGGGACACTAATGTGCTGGGGCAGAAATTAGGGAATGCCCTTCTATTTTATTCTACAGCGATATACAAGTAATATTCTGATTTTAAAAGTTGAAAAAGAGTACAAAACCTTTTTTGGAAATCAAAATTGGGAATTGGGAACCCTTTACCTTTTTTTTGTTTTTGGGATTATTAAAAACATGTTATCAGGGGGAAGGAAGAGTAGTAAGAATTGAACATACATTGGCCGAATTATCAATTTCCGCCGCACATCAATAAATGCCGACAGCTTGTGCAATGCCGCCCCCTGCACATTCGTGGCCAATTGGCCGGTAGCAGGGGGTGTCAATCAACCCAATCATATGCGATCAGGCGGATTGCTGTCCGACGCCTCAGAGGTAGCGGACGAGTTAACTCCTGTTTCCAGAGAGCCTGAAGGCTCGCGTGGAAACAGATGCATTGAGGCTGATTGACTGGTTGATAAATCGGCCCCAAAGAATTGAACATAAAGACAACATGCATACAGTTAGTGCTGATGTCTAGTCTCCACAAAAATACCAGAGGATGGCCTAGTTGTAAACAATAGGTGGGACCATGATCAGACCTCATCTCATACTCTGTAGCCCTTCATGCTCTGTCAGATATAGGCTCACTGTAACGCTAGATCTGACCCTGTGGACGCTATAAGTTATATCAGACCCAATACTCCATTGCTATCAGTCTTAGTTAGTTACACAGACATATCAGGCTTTAGATCTTTGAGTGCCTAGGGCAGCGGAAAACCTAAATAAGCCACTGACCAAGTAAAAAAAGAAAGAAAAATATTCATATGTTCAAGGGTTGTAAAAAAAGCCTTTAATTTGCAATATTAGTAAACCTTGTTTAAAGATACAAGATTACATTCTATAGATCCCAGATATAGGTGTGTCAGTTTCAGCCAATCACAGTTTCTATATGAAGCCAATTAAAATATTTAGTTTTACTTTTCTTTGCACATACAATGTTGTTAAGCAGAGTTTTGTGAGTCAATTGGTTTTAAAATTGTATGTGAAAAAAAGGTTCTATTGCAAGTAGCAACACAAGTAGGAACAAGCTTCCTACTTGGGACAGTCATCAGCACTAACCACAACTGTTATTATTCAAAAGGATTTTAACCAATGACCCAACTGACCTTCCACCAGGGTGTGGTGAATACTCCAGTATATGCTCAGACAGTTCTTCTCCTTTTTCATTCCCCGCTTGCATTTGCAGCCATGGAGCTGGCTGGAGAGCAGCGCAGTTACAGTGCGCCTACACTGGCTCTTGGCGTTAGGTCCCAGCTTATTTGCACCATTTCCTGCTATGCACTGTCGGAGCGTTCGGAAATTGAAGCTACAGCTAGGGTTGCTGGTGCAGGCTTCTCCCGCTTGCAGACAGTCTCTGCTCGACAACAATGTGACTGATGTCCTCTCTATGGAAAAAGAACAGAAGCGTAATTAGTGCGCACCTCAGTACGGACAACTACAGAGCAAAGATGAGTGATACTGAGAGCAGCAATATCTGGGATAACATTCTCATCCCTTGTATTACTTTAGTAGTTGCAATCATGGCCAACCTTAGCATTTGCGGGGGCCCAGGGCCAGATATATTTGTGGGTGCCCTCAGCCCAGTGCCTTTACTCCCCTCTCCTGTATGCCCTGCCCCTTGTATGGCCCACCCCAGTGCCAACATTCAGTGATACTTATATAAAGAATACTAAAAAATATTAGACCTCCTGATACCATAAACTAAATACAACATAGTGACAATAAATATGATCTTGGGAAAAAACAGAAAAAATAAAAAGTAAAAAGGATATGTTCGATCTTAAGCAGTTCAGGACTGTGCATTTAAGAAGGTATCCAAGGTGTTTTCATCCAATATAGATGTATTAATATGAATTGATATTTCCAGGTGTTCCTCAAATAGAATAAGGATATAACATAGAGTAATATTGTAAATACAAGAATGTGATATGTAGTTGTGAAGACTCACTACTCATGTTTAATAGAGCTAAGATCAGCTCTATTTCATGAGTACACCCTCTTTTATACTGGTGCGTAAACAGTCATCCACAAGATGAGTTAAACATATGCAATTTATTAAAATTAGAAAAAGGTATAAAACCGTAAAATGCACAGTATTTCTATCACATATGAGGAGTCTCAATATGAGACAGTTCACATAAACTGAATTGATTAAGCCACAAGTCCGGATGGATACGGATAGGGAATAGTAAAAACACAACACCGCAAATCTTAAACCGGCAAAGCAAAACTCCGCCTACTGTGAAGAAATGGCACTAAATGACGTGGATGTTTGTAGAAGACGTTCCAACGTACATCTCACTGTTCTCTGTCAGCTATGTCAAGAAATAAAATGCGCATGTCTGAAAAGGTCTTTTATATGGTAATAGTAACGTGACCGGGAAAAACCTTTTGGGTAGTTTACCATATTTGTTGTTGGCAACAATGTATTTTCATATATATTGCAAATATCTACATGTGACTTAAGGCCCCTAAAGTTAAAATTCATGACCAACATATAAATAATAGATATATTTTGCATTGCATATATATATAAAAAGAAAAAGAAAAACAATATATAAAATACACTGTTCACCATATGGACAAAATATGTTAGAAATCGTAAATGCATAACGAACATTACAGATAATGAAACCAAACTTTTTTGCTGCATATGTATAAAATAAAATATATAGACAATAATATATAAAGTGGCAATGATGGAGTGTTTTCTTTATCATGTAGACATTGTTACAAAGAAAAGCTATATGGTGGTGTATTCTTAACATGAAGGTATTACATACATGGGGGCCAAATTATCAAGCTCCGAATGGAGCCGAATGCCCCTTGTTTCCGGCGAGCCTTCAGGCTTGACGGAAACAGAACTTATGAAGCTTCACAACTTGTTTGAGGCGGCGGACAGAAATCAACCCGATCGAATACAATCGGATTGATTGACACCCCCTGCTAGTGGCCGCGAATCTGCAGGGGGCAGTATTGCACAAGCAGTTCACAAGAACTGCTGGTGCAATGATAAATGCCGACAGCGTATGTGCAGCGGACATGATACACTACATCGTATCATGTCTGCTCGCACTTTGATAAATATGCCCCTTAGTATCCATTTTGTAACCAACTGATTATCAGGAAATATGTTGCAATTTTTATATCAGATTCCTATAAGAAATGGTGAATTTCAAAATCCTTATTGACGCCGTTTGTAACAAAGAATTCATAGTATAGATCCAATTCATCTCTAAGCGGCCCAGAGCATTTTGAATGTCACCTCCCCTCCAATTGATATCCACCTTCTAGATACCCATGATGATCTATTGTGTTTTTTGTCAAAATGTGCAGAAACCAAGTGTTTTTGGAGACCTTTTTCTATGTTATATATATATATGTTCACTTAGTGGCCCATTTATCAAGCTCCATATGGAGCTTGTTGGCCCGAGTTTCAGGCGAATCTTCAGACTCGCCAGAAACAGCAGTTATGAGGCAGAAGTCAAAAGACCGCTGCTCTATAACCCTGTCCGCCTGCTCTGAGTACGATCGGGTTGATCCGATTAGTCGCGAGTCTGCAGGAGACAGCGTTGCACCAATGCTGAATATGGAGAGCGTATTGCTCTCCGCATTCAGCAAGGTCTTGCGGACCTGATCCGCACTGTCGGATCAGGTCCGCAAGACCTTTCATACATGAGCAGTGCAATAAATATACTACATTTTTGCTATTGCGGGTAATAAATGTATTTATATTGTATTTTTTTGTACCATCTTTTGAATAAAATATTTTCGTTAACTTTGTCAGATTTTTTCATTTGCTAACAAGCGTTGCAATATTGACAGCGCCTGAAGCCCATCTCAGTGGGTAAAAGCCAATTCTTACATGTATCTGGATTTTTAATTATGTTATTTGACAACTGA
Organism: Bombina bombina; assembly: GCF_027579735.1. Taxonomy (NCBI): domain Eukaryota; kingdom Metazoa; phylum Chordata; class Amphibia; order Anura; family Bombinatoridae; genus Bombina; species Bombina bombina. Next base: position 1,391,178,760 of record NC_069500.1, read on the forward strand.
TCTTTGAGGTTGGGTACCTTTTTGAAAATATTTGGACTGTCTCCTATAATTTGGCCACCATGGGGTCCCGGGTTAAAATGCCCAAATGTTTATTAACTATATCCCTCAATTCTGAACTTTAAGTATTATGTTGAAATATTATACTATTTTGTATCTTTTTATCATTGTATGAATTTTTCTTGTTCTTATTTTTTTATAGATGAGCAATTCTTTTCTTTCTAAGTTAGATATTTGTTCTATTGCTACATCCATTTCCTGTTCTGCATCATTTCTTTCCAAAAAGGGTTTTTTAAGAATTTGAGTTTGTTCTTATATATATTAATATTGTTACAGTTTCTTCTAATGCAAAGAAATTGTCCTCTGGGAATATTTTTAAGACAAAATTTTTGGTGACAACTTTGCATGTCGATATAGTTGTTTACATCGATTTTCTTAAAATAATTTTTCTTTTCAAAATGTTATTCTCAATATAGATTTCTAAATCCAAAAATTCTATGTTAGATTGACTATACATCCAGCTCAAATTTACATTAAATGGCGTACGTTTCACTGTTCTCTGTCAGCTCCTTGACAAAGCTGATAGAGAACAGTGAAACGTATCGATGTGCAGTGGACATGAGACGCTACATCATATCATGTCCGCTCGCACTATGATAAATATATCCCTAAGTATGTAATATCTTCATGTTAAGAATACACCATGTAGCTTTTCTTTAGTAACAATGTCTACATGATAAAGAACACACTCCGTCATTGCCACTATATATTATTGTCTATATATTTTATTTGATACATATGCAGCAAAGAAGTTTGGTTTCATTATCTGCAATGTTTGTTATTCATTCACGATTTCTAACATATTTTCTCCATATGGTGAACAGTGTATTTTTATATATTATTGTTCTTTTTATATATGTGCAATGCAAAATAAATCTATTATTTATATGTTGGTTGTGAGTTTTAACTTTAGGGTCCTTAACCCACATGTAGATATCTGCAATATATATGAAAATACACCGTTGCCAACAACAAATATGGTAGACTGCCAAAAAAGTTTTTCCCGGCCACGTGACCATTACCATATGAAAGACCTTTTCAGACATGTACACTTTATTCCTTGACAAAGCTGACAGAGAACAGTGAAACGTACGTCGGAACTTCTTCTACAAACATCCACGTAATTTAGTGCCAGTTCTTCACAGCAGGTGGAGTTTTGCCCTGCCGGTCTAAGACTCAGATTTGCGGAGTAATGTTTTTACTATTCCCTATCCGTATCCACTCACTCGATTCAGTTTATGTGAACTGCCTCATATTGAGACTCCTCATATGTGATAGAAATACTGTGCATTTGACGGTTTTATACCTTTTTCTAATTTTAATAAATTGTATATTTTCAACTCATCTTGTGGATAACTGTTTACGCACCAGTATAAAAGAGGGTGTGCTCATGAAATAGAGCTGATCTTAGCTCTATTAAACGTAAGTAGTGAATCTTCACAACTACAGATCACAGCATTGTATTTACAATATTACTCTATGTTATATCCTTCTTCTATTTGAGGAACACCTGGAAATATCTATTCATATTAATACATCTATATTGGATGAAAACACCTTGGATAACTTCTTAAAGGCACAGTCCTGAACTGCTTTTTTTTTTTTCACCAAGATCACATTTATTGTCATTCATTTGTATAATTGTGATTATACAATTATTGCAATAATATATATTTTTTTTTAAGTTTCAAGTTTTTTTAAGGTTAAAGGGACAGTAAAGTAAAAAATAAACTGTCATGATTGAGACAGAGAATTCAATTTTAATACACTTTTCAATTTACTTCTTTTATCATACGTACTTTGTTATATTGGAATCCTTTAATAAAAAGAATACCTAGGTATGCTTAGCAGCAGCAATGCACTAGTTGGTGATTGGTAGCTACACACATAGGCCTTTTGTCATTGGCTCACCAGATGTGTTCAGCTAGCTCCCTGTAGTGTGTTGCTAACCTGTAGCTGTAAAGGGATTAAACCCAAAGTTATATGCAAGGAATAGTGCAATAATAAACATTCTCTAACAGATTAGAGCATTTTACTTCTGCACTTTTATGTATTTTAAGGTATATAGATTTCAAAAGCTCAAACAAAATCTTCCTTCAGTTTTAGTTGTGTTTTTTTCTACAAACCTGCTACAACACACTGAAACCAGTTTGCTTTTCCGTACAAATAAAAAAAAAAAAAAATGAAAGTGTATATTTTAATTTTTTATAAAATCTTACCAAATGACTTATCAGCAAAAAATATTTTATCAAGGAAAATCCTTATATTACTTGTCTCAAAGACTAGAATATACCACACAGTTTGCAAAGGTTTTACCTGCTACAGTCAACTTGCCTTTTAACTATTGTTTAAACCTCCTAGAGAGAAGATAGTTTATGTTTAAAAATTTTTTATTGAGAAAGATAGTACAGACATATTAAGACTATCAAATACAGAAGTAAATAAATACATCTTATCTCTTTAGTTTTTAAGTGCTATAGACTTAAGATGTCTAATAAGAATGTCATTCTCTTATCTCCTTTTTATTTCCTCCTCTTTGTCAATACCACCAATTAAATTGTAGAAACATTTTATATTTGATAACAAAACCAAACAAAACTTAAACATTGCTGACAGCAAAACATGTACCTTCATGGTTTAAACTACAAACTTGTGACATCCTCTGATCTTACATGTAGAGGTCCACTCCTGAAAAGTAAGTCCCACCCAGGAGTTGTAACTCTACTGAGTTCCAATACTATTATTTGTCTTTGAAGTATTGTTAAGAGCCCAGTAGAACCAGACCTTGTCATTATTCTCTCTGTTGTCTAGACCGGCTGCCGAGTTATACATTGTGTACGTATGTGAGATTTTATGGAGGACCTCCATAAAACAACCCCTGTTTTCCAGTATCTTGCCACACATATTCTGGTTGCTGTACATATGATTCTTATACATGTGTTTATATGTTTATTGTATTTTTTGAGCGGTTCATGTAGTAATACTTGTGAAATAGAAAGTTGGATAGTGTTGCTAAGTAGGGATGATAATGATTTCCATATCGGTTGGACCACCCCACAATCCCACCACATGTGACGGTAAGTTCCAATTTCTCCACAGCCTCTATAACAAAGTCTGGTGCTGTTGGTAGACAAATGTGAAGTTCTAATCGGGGTAAGATACCATCTATAAAGTTTTTAAGGTGCTTTCCCTTAAGTCTACACTCAGTAATCCTTTAGTAGCTGAACTAAAGATCTCATCCCATGGCCTCCATTTATCAAAGTCTGTTGGACCTGATCCGACAGTGCGGATCAGGTCCGACAGACCTCGCTGAATACGGAGAGCAATACGCTCTCCATATTCAGCATTGCACCAGCAGCTCACAAGAGCTGCTGGTGCAACGCCGCCCCCTGCAGACTCGCGGCCAATGGGCCGCCAGCAGGGGGTGTCAATCAACCCAATCGTACTCGATCGGGTTGATTTCCGGCGATGTCTGTCCGTCTGCTCAGAGCAGGCACACAGGTTATGGAGCAGCAGTCTTTGTGACCGCTGCTTCATAACTGCTGTTTCTGGCTCGCCAGAAACACGGGGCATCAAGCTCCATTGATAGATAGGCCCCCATGTCTTTTTTTCTAGGGTGAGGTTTAGGTCTTCTTCCCATTTTGTGTTCAAAGAATGTAGATACTGTAGTGGATTTAGTGGGTTTATCCCCCTTAATCTTTCTTCTGAAGGGCATGATTTGTTTGCAGGGTAAGTTTAAAGGTATGCTGCTATTTAGAGGGTTTTATCTCTCTCTTGAAAATATTCCTACAGATTCAACCAAAGTTATAATGCAATGTAAATCTGGAGATCAAAGGAATTTCTCTCTTATTTGTTATATAGAGGATTAACTATGCTATGAGTAATGAATTTCTGATCAATAGGGGTAGTAATTTTCCAGCCCTATATATTTTGTTGCTTGTTAGCTCACCCTTAAAGTGTGAAGTGGCCAAAGCTGTCTCCAGCCCTTAGGTAATGATCATATTTTGATGTGTCACTAATGGTAAACAGGATGCATTACCCTTTCACCTCATATGTTTAAGTGGCTAAAATGGGGCCATGTGGATTTCGCAACTTGATTGTTAAATATCTACGACTTACTAACGCATCTAGAACTACAATATGTGTCATCTTGCCTCCAGACTGTTCCATCGCAAGGTGTCAGAGGAAGCTCCAACTGCCTCTGTGCAGTTTCTGATGTCCGCAGCTTTAGTTGCTATTTACCTAGCCTTCTTAGTCCTTGAAGGCCACCTCTTATTCTAGTGCATTTTGACAGTTTTTCACAGCTAGACAGCACTAGTTCTTGTGGGCCATATAAATAAACATTGTGCTCACTCCTGTGGATTTATTTATGAGTAAGCGCTGATTGGCTAAAATGCAAGTCTGTCAAAAAACTGAAATGAGTGGGCAGTCTGCAGAGGCTTAAATACAATGAAATCACAGAAGTAAAAAGTATATTAATATAACTGTGTTGCAAAACTGGGGAATGGGTAATAAAGGGATTATAAGCTCCGAATGGAGCTTGATGCCCCTGTTTCTGCACAAGCCTTCAGACTCGCCAGAAACAGCAGTTATGAAGCAGCGGTTTAAAGATCGCTGCTTCATAACTTGTCCGTCTGCTCTGAGGCCACGGACATCAATCTGCCTGATCCTAGACGATCGGGCTGATTAACACCCTCTGCTAGCGGCCAAATCTGCAGGAGGGGGCATTGCACAAGTAGCTCACAAGAACTGCTTGTGCAATGATAAATGCCAACAGCGTATGCTGTCGGCATTTATCAATGTGCGGCGGACATGATACGCTACATCGTCTCATGTCCGCTCGCACATTAATAAATAGGCCCCTATGTCTTTTTCACGTGTCTTTGTTAACAAAAAATTGTATCAATCATGTAAAGAAAAATAATGAAATGCATTCATGTAAAGGGCTAAGTAAAAAATGTTTTAAGTAAATTATCATATGTATATTATGCACCGCTGCATTTATTCTCATTTGCCTATAGGAGCAACTCTAACGCTATATTGGTTGAAAGTGACAATTATCTGTGCATCTGTAAGTAAAGTGATACTAAACCCAATTTTTTATTTCATTATTGAGTTAGAGCATCCAATTTTAAGAAACTTTATAATTTACTCCTATTTTCAAATTTTATTTAGTTCTTTTGCTATCTTTGTTTGAAAAAGCAGGAATCTAAGATAAATCTAAGCTATGGAGTCGGCTCATTTTTGGTTCAGGACCCTGGATAGCGCTTGCTGATTGGTGGCTACATTTAGCCACCAATCAGCAAGCGAAACCCAGGCGCTGAACCAAAACTGGGCCAGCTCCTAATCTTACATTCTTGCTTTTAAAATAAAGATAGCAAGAGGACGAAGAAAATTTGATAAGAAGTAAATTAGAAAGATGCTTAAAATGACATGCTCTATCTGAATCATGAAAGAAAAAAAAAAATGGGTCTAGTATCCCTTTAAGCTTTTCAGCTTATTCAATGATGAATTATGTCTATTTAGATGTTTGTAACCTTGGATTGAAGAAATACATTCTAATGTGACTAATTGGTTAAGGATTTTTGAGTTGAATGCAGAATTTTTTTTTAATGTTATAGTTAAAGTTATCAAGGGGAATTTGCTACAGCGTATCCTTACATATGGTTAATACAAGTTTGAGATACATTTATAATAAAAAAAAATGTCCAAGTTAAGTCTGAATACCTCATATTTCACTTTGATCCATTGGTGCCTGACTTTCTGGCAGTTTAAAGCAATTACATATATATTTGGCAACAGGTATGTTTTTCATGATAAGCTTTGTTTCGCTAAGCATTTTTATTTTATAAAATTGAAAAAAAAAAAACCGCTTAGTTTTTTTAAATGAACCAGCTGGTAAGCAAATCACAGAGCACTAGGCATGTAGACCACTGTTGGACACTGTGGTGTCCTTTGGGATCTACTGAGACCAATTCCAGCAGTCTGCACAGTGTATAACTGGCAGTTTTATGTGAAATTATACGATAGATACAGTGGGGAAAAAAAGTATTTAGTCAGCCACCAATTGTGCAAGTTCTCTCACTTAAGAAGATGAGAGAGCCTGTAATTTTCATCATAGGTATACCTCAACTATGAGAGACAAAAGGTGGAAACAAATCCAGACAATCACATTGTCTGATTTGGAAAGAATTTATTTGCATATTATGGTGGAAAATAAGTATTTGGTCACCTACAAACAAGCAAGATTTCTGGCTCTCACAGACCTGTATCTTCTTCTTTAAGAGGCTCCTCTGACCTCCGCTCATTACCTGTATTAATGGCACCTGTTTGAACTTGTTATCAGTATAAAAGGCACCTGTCCACAACTTCAAACAGTCACACTCCAAACTCCACTATGGTGAAGACCAAAGAGCTGTAGAAGGATACCAGAAACAAAATTGTAGACCTGCACCAGGCTGGGAAGACTGAATCTGCAATAGGCAAGCAGCTTGGTGTGAAGAAATCAACTGTGGGAGCAATAATTAGAAAATGGAAGACATACAAGACCACTGATAATCTCCCTCGATCTGGGGCTCCACGCAAGATCTCACCCCGTGGGGTCAAAATAATCACAAGAACAGTGAGCAACCATCCCAGAACCACATGGGGGGACCTAGTGAATGACCTGCAGAGAGCTGGGACCAATGTAACAAAGGCTACCATCAGTAACACACTACGCCGCAAGGGACTCAGATCCTGCAGTGCCAGACGTGTCCCCCTGCTTAAGCCAGTACATGTCCGGGCCCGTCTGAAGTATGCTAGAGAGCATTTAAATGATCCAGAAGCGGATTGGGAGAATGTCATATGGTCAGATGAAACCAAAGTAGAACTGTTTGGTAGAAACACAACTCATTGTGTTTGGAGGAGAGAGAATGCTGAGTTGCAACCAAAGAACACCATACCTACTGTTAAGCATGGGGGTGGCAACATCATGCTTTGGGGCTGTTTCTCTGCAAAGGGAACAGGACGACTGATCCATGTACATGAAAGAATGAATGGGGCCATGTATCGTGAGATTTTGAGTGCAAACCTCCTTCCATCAGCAAGGACATTGAAGATGAAACGTGGCTGGGTCTTTCAGCATGACAATGATACCAAACACACCGCCCGGTCAATGAAGGAGTGGCTTCGTAAGAAGCATTTCAAGGTCCTGGAGTGGCCTAGCCAGTCTCCAGATCTCAACCCCATAGAAAACCTTTGGAGGGAGTTGAAAATCTGTGTTGCCCAGCAACAGCCCCAAAACATCACTGCTCTAGAGGAGATCTGCATGCAGGAATGGGCCAACATACCAGCAACAGTGTGTGACAACCTTGTGAAGACTTAAAGAAAACGTTTGACCTCTGTCATTGCCAACAAAGGATATATAACAAAGTATTGAGATGCACTTTTGATATTAACCAAATACTTATTTCCCACCATAATTTGCAAATAAATTCTTTCCAAATCAGACAATGTGATTGTCTGGATTTGTTTCCACATTTTGTCTCTCATAGTTGAGGTATACCTATGATGAGAATTACAGGCCTCTCTCATCATCTTAAGTGGGAGAACTTGCACAATTGGTGGCTGACTAAATACTTTTTTGCCCCACTGTATCTGATCACAGTGTATGGGATTATAATACAATATACTTGTGTTCTGCTGCAAGGAAATAGCCCAATGAGGAGCCAAGAAGTTTACTTAGGGGCCACAGAATTTTGTCTTGGGGTTTACTATATATAATTCTGGAAACAACTTTCAGTAGGGTCTATTTGAAGGAGATATCCACATTACACAAGTTGTGAAAAACAGTGGGCTAAAGCCCAAAGTCACTTTTAACAGCCAGACCCCAATGCCACTTCCTATACTCTACTCAAATTCCAGGCATTTCAACATTTCTCAGAGAATATCTGATGCAGGGGTTATGTCAGGGAGTCCTGGGGGGGAGTTGTGGTAGTCACATAATATTAGAATATGAGCAGAGAGGGATGAGCCGTTAGAAGAACTAGGTGGGCATTGGACAAGGACTTTGTGAGGTAGAGATATAGGCCTCTAGTTATCAAGCTCCGTACGTACCTGCCTTCGCCGGCCCCAATACGCCCGCCTAAGCTCGCCTCACATCGCCGCCACGGACCTGAATACGTTCGCCAAAGTTATCAAAAAAGCTGTCAAAAGCCGCGCAACAAGTACGGGGTGATGAGCAGCGGACTGTTATAGTTATCACTCATCCGATCTCGCTGCTCTTCGACTTTTTTACAGCTCTATTGATAAGCTGTCACTAAGCACCCACACTAACTATACTGTTCTACCCCCTATACCGGCACCCCCGGAGCCCCCCGCAACTAAATAAAGTTATTAACCCCTAAACCGCCGCTCCTAGACCCCGCCGCAACTATAATAAATGTATTAACCCCTAAACCGCCACTCCCAGACCCCGCCGCCACCTACATAATACCTATTAACCCCTATCCTGCCCCCCTTATACTGCTGCCACCTATAATAAAGTTATTAACCCCTATCCTGAGGATCCTGGACCCCCCCACAACTAAATAAATTGTTTAACCCCTAAACCGCCGCTCCCGGACCCCGCCGTCACCTATATTAAACTTATTAACCCCTAATCTGCCCCCCCTACACCGTCGCCACCTATAATAAATTTATTAACCCCTATCCAGCCCCCCTACACCACCGCAACCTATAATAAAATGATTAACCCCTAAACCTAAGTCTAACACTAACCCTAACACCCCCCTAACTTAAATATTAATTAAATAAATCTAAATAAATATTACTCTTATTAAATTAGTTATTCCTATTTAAAACTAAATACTTACCTATAAAATAAACCCTAATATAGCTACAATATTACTAATAATTATATTGTAGCTATTTTAGGATTTATTTTTATTTTACAGGCAAACTTAAATTTATTTTAACTAGGTACAATAGCTATTAAATAGTTATTAACTATTTAATAGCTACCTAGATAAAATAAAGTCAAATTTACCTGTAAAATAAAAACTAACCTAAGTTACTATTACACCTAACACTACACTATCATTAAATAAATTATTCCTATTTAAAACTAAATACTTACCTGTAAAATAAACCCTAAGCTAGCTACAATCTAATTAATAATTACATTGTAGCTATCTTAGGATTTATATTTATTTTACAGGCAACTTTGTATTTATTTTAACTAGGTACAATAGTTATTAAATAGTTATAAACTATTTAATAACTACCTAGCTAAAAGAAATACAAAATTACCTGTAAAATAAATCCTAACCTAAGTTACAATTAAACCTAACACTACACTTTCATTAAATAAATTAAATTAATTAACTACAAGTAGCTACAATTTAATACAATTAAATAAACTAACTAAAGTACAAAAAACAAACAAACACTAAATTACAGAAAATAAAAAAAGATTACAAGAATTTTAAACTAATTACACCTAATCTAAGCCCCCTAATAAAATAAAATAAAATAAAAAATATTAAAAGTCCCTACCCTATACTACATTACAAAGTAACCAGCTCTTTTACCAGCCCTTAAAAGGGCTTTTTGCGGGGCATGCCCCAAAGTAATCAGCTCTTTTGCCTGTAAAAAAAAAATACTACCCCCCCCAACATTAAAACCCACCACCCACATACCCCTACTCTAACCCACCCAAACCCCCTTAAATAAACCTAACACTACCCCCATGAAGATCTCCCTACCTTGAGTCGTGTTCACCCAGCCGGGTCGAAGTCATCATCCAAGGGGCGCTGAGGATGTCTTCCATCCGATAGAAGCCTTCATCCAAGGGGCGCTGAAGAGGACTTCCATCTGATAGAAGTCTTCATCCAGGCGGCGTCTTCAATCTTCATCCATCCGGAGCGGAGCGGAGCCATCTTCAAAGCAGCCGACGCAGAGCCATCCTCTTCCACCGACGCCTACTCGCCAAATGAATATTCCTTTAAGTGACATCATCCAAGATGGCGTCCCTGGAATTCTGATTGGCTGATAGGATTCTATCAGCCAATCGGAATTAAGGTAGGAAAAATCTGATTGGCTGATTCAATCAGCCAATCAGATTGAAGTTCAATCCGATTGGCTGATCCAATCAGCCAATCAGATTGAGCTCGCATTCTATTGGCTGTTCCGATCAGCCAATAGAATGCAAGCTCAATCTGATTGGCTGATTGTATCAGCCAATCAGATTTTTCCTACCTTAATTCCGATTGGCTGATAGAATCCTATCAGCCAATCGGAATTCGAGGGGACGCCATATTGGATGATGTCACTTAAAGGATGGAAGACCTCTTCAGCGCCCCTTGGATGAAGACTTCTATCGGATGGAAGACATCTTCGGCGCCCCTTGGATGATGACTTCAGCCTAGCTGGGTGAACACGACTCAAGGTAGGGAGATCTTCAGGGGGGTAGTGTTAAGTTTATTTAAGGGGGGTTTGGGTGGGTTAGAGTAGGGGTATGTGGGTGGTGGGTTTTAATGTTGGGGGGTTGTGTTTTTTTTTACAGGCAAAAGAGCTGATTACTTTGGGACATGCCCCGCAAAAAGCCCTTTTAAGGGCTGGTAAAAGAGCTGGTTACTTTGTAATGTAGTATAGGGTAGGGACTTTTATTATTTATTTATTTTTTATTTTATTAGGGGCTTAGATTAGGTGTAATTAGTTTAAAATTCTTGTAATCTTTTTTTATTTTCTGTAATTTAGTGGGGGTGTTTTTGTACTTTAGTTAGTTTATTTAATTGTATTTAATTGTAGCTACTTGTAGTTAATTAATTTAATTTATTTAATGGTAGTGTAGTGTTAGGTTTAATTGTAACTTAGGTTAGGATTTATTTTACAGGTAATTTTGTATTTCTTTTAGCTAGGTAGTTATTAAATAGTTAATAACTATTTAATAACTATTGAACCTAGTTAAAATAAGTACAAAGTTGCCTGTAAAATAAATATAAATCCTAAGATAGCTACAATGTAATTATTAATTACATTGCAACTAGCTTAGGGTTTATTTTACAGGTAAGTATTTAGTTTTAAATAGGAATAACTAATTTAATAAGAGTAATATTTATTTCGATTTATTTAATTAATATGTAAGTTAGGGGGGTGTTAGGGTTAGTGTTAGACTTAGGTTTAGGGGTTAATAATTTTATGATAGGTTGCGGCGGTGTAGGGGGGGCAGGATAGGGGTTAATAAATTTATTATAGGTGGCGGCGGTGTAGGGGGGCAGGATAGGGGTTAATAGGTATTATGTAGGTGGTGGCGGGGTCCGGGAGTTAGTGTTAGACTTAGGTTTAGGGGTTAATAATTTTATGATAGGTTGCGGCGGTGTAAGGGGGGCAGGATAGGGGTTAATAAATTTATTATAGGTGGCGGCGGTGTAGGGGGGCAGGATAGGGGTTAATAGGTATTATGTAGGTGGCGGCGGGGTCCGGGAGCGGCGGTTTAGGGGTTAATACGTTTATTAGAGTGGTGGTGGGCTCCGGGAGCGGCAGTTTAGGGGTTAACATTTTTAATGTAGGTGGCGGCGGTGTAGATAGGCAGATTAGGGGTGTTTAGACTCGGGGTACATGTTAGGGTGTTAGATGTAGACAGCTCCCATAGGAATCAATGGGATGTTGGGCAGCAGCGAACAAGAGCTTTCGCTATGGTCAGACTCCCATTGATTCCTATGGGATCCGCCGCCTCCAGGGGGGCAGATTGAAAACCAGGTACGCTGGGCCGGAAAAGTGCCGAGCGTACCTGGTAGTCATTTGATAACTTCCAAAAGTAGTCAGATTGTGCCGAACTTGCGTTTGGAACATCTGGAGTGACGTAAGAATCGATCTGTGTCGGACTGAGTCCAGCGGATTGAATCTTACGTCACTATATTCTACTTTTGCTGGTGTGTAGGGCTTGATAACTTAGGCGAATCAGCCTTGCAACAAATATGATGTGGAATTCCAGCATATTTGAGGTTGACGGCTTGATAACTAGAGGCCATAGGGTCCGATTTATGAAAGTGGAGACGGACATGAGTGATCATGTCCGCAGCACATCGATCTGGTAAACTGCTTGTGCAATGCCACTACCTGCATATTAGCAGACAATTGGCTGCTAGCAGGGGGTGTCAATGAACCCAATCATATGCAATTGGGCAGATTGCTGTCTGCCGCCTCAGAGGCGGAAGACGAGTTAAAGTGACAGTTTACTGAAAAGATTTCTCCTCTTTAATTTGTTCCCAATAATCCACTTTCCCTGCTGGAGTGTATTAAATTGTTTACAAGTATTTCCATTACCCTTATATTGGCATTTGAAATAGTTGATTTAGCCTGTGGTATCCCCACCTATTCTGAAAGTTTCTGGCCTTAGGGCCAAGCTATAGATAAGCTGCGTAAACACAGCCAGTAGTAGAAATTACACACCCTGTTAGGTATAGAAGAGATAAGGTAATACAATGTTAATTTTCCATTGTTCTCTCCAAGTATTGGTGATTGGTTTACAGACAGATATAAGATAAAGAAGCATTTATATACATAATGTGATAATGTAATGTTATCTAATTATACCTACAAGCTCAACCCATTTTATTAGGTCGTGGCTTCAAAACACAAAACCAGCCAATTCATATACACAAATAAACCTTAAAAGTAATTGCAAACACATTAAGGGAAAACTATTTTTATAGTATACTGTCCCAAATTTTTTCTTTTGTGATTCAGATAGAGCATGTAATTTTAAGCAACTTTCTAATTGACTCCTATTATCAAATTGTTTTCATTCTCTTGGTATCTTTATTTTAAATGCAAGAATGTAAGTTTAGATGCCGGCCCATTTTTGGTGAACAAACTGTGTTGTTCTTGCTGATTGGTGGATAAATTCACCCACCAATAAACAAGTGCTTTCCATGGTTCTGAGCCCAAAAAATAGCTTAGATACCTTCTTTTTCAAATAAATAAAGCAAGAGAACGAAGAAAAATGTATAATAGGTGTAAATTAGAAAGTTGCTTAAAATTGCATGCTCTATATGAATCATGAAAGAAAAAAAATTGGGTTCAGTGTCCCTTTAAGGAGCAGCGGTCTCAAGACAGCTGTTTCTTAACTCCTGTTTCCGGTGAGCCTGAAGGGTCGCGTGGAAACAGAGGCATTAGTAGGCCATACGGGGCATGATAAATCGGCCCCATAGTAGGAAGAGTGGGCTTAGCTCCCAGAGACCATTGGGAACTCTGCAAATCATTTACAGTAAGTAGTAACTTATACTGAGCAGCTTTTTGAGCCACTTAGCCCATAAAATGTTTTAGCCACCATTGCGGTACTAGTACATGCAGTAATAGTTTAACCCCTTTTGTGTCAGGAGTACATGAAGAAGAGTTTTTAAGGCAAAATTCCCTGAAGAACATACAGGATTTATGATGCTAGACTTGAAGCTATAGCCACTATTAGCCTCTAGAGATGCCCCTAGCAAGCTGTCTTTGTCTCAAAACATATTTTTAATTCTATTTTGAGATTAATTGGTGCAGCTTTTAGCATATTGCTGCCATACTAAGCAAACATGCATGCTAAACATTTATTGGCTGTAAATTATGATTGCATTTCCTTAAAGGGACATTAAACCCAAAAATGTTCTTTCATAATTCAGATATAAAATACAATTTTAAACACCTTTCCAATTTACTTCTATTAATTAAATTGCTTCCTTCTCTTGTTATCCTTTGCTGAAAGGTTTATCTAGGCAAGCTCAGGAGCAGCAGAGAACCTAGGTTCTAGCTGTTGATTGGTGGATGCATATATACTGTATATATCAATTGTGATTGGCTCACCCATGTTTTCAGTTAGAAACCATGGCCTCTATTTATCAAGCTGTCTAGTTTCTAGCATTCGCCGGCACCATTCGCCTAACGAAAGCTGTCAAAAAGCTGCGCAACAAGTACGGTGCGATGAGCAGCGGACTGTTGTTAACTGACAGTCATCGATCTCGCTGCTCATCGGCTTACTCGCAGCTTTCTTGCTAGCCTGTCACTAAGCACCCACAATATACTATACTGTTTTACCCCCTATGCCGCCGCTCATGGAGCCCTCCGCAACTAAATAACGTTATTAACCCCTAAACCGCCGCTCCCAGACCCCGTCCCAACTATAATAAATATACGAACCCCTAAACCGCCACTTAACCCCTAATCTGCCGCCCCCTATACCGCCGCCACCTACATAAAGTTATTAACCCCTATCCTGCCGTCCGGAACCCACCGCCACCTACATAATACATATTAACCCCTATCCTGCCCCCCTACACCGCCGCCACTATAATAAAGTAATTAACCCCTAAACCTAAGTCTAACCCTAACACCCCCTAACTTAAATATAATTAAAATAAATCTAAATAAATATTACTATTAACTAAATTATTCCTATTTAAAACTAAATACTTACCTATAAAAAGATAGCTACAATATAATTAATAATTACATTGTAGCTATTTTAGGATTTATTTTTATTTTACAGGCAACTTTGTATTTATTTTAACTAGGTATACAATAGTTATTAAATAGTTATTAACTATTTAATAACTACCTAGCTAAAATAAATACAAAATTACCTGTAAAATAAAACCTAACCTATGTTATAATTACACCTAACACTACACTATCATTAAATTAATTACATAAATTAACTACAATTAAATAAAACTAATTACAATTAAATAAAATTAACTAAAGTACAAAAACTCCCCCACTAAATTACAGAAAGTAAAAAAATTACAAAAATTTAAAACTAATTACACCTAATCTAATCCCCCTAATAAAATAAAAAAGCCCCCCAAAATAAAAAAAATCCCTACCCTATACTAAATTACAAATAGCCCTTAAAAGGGCCTTTTGCGGGGCATTGCCCCAAAGTAATCAGCTCTTTTACCTGTAAAAAAAGAAATACAACCCACCCCCCAACATTACAATCCACACACCCAACCCTACTCTAAAGCCCATCCAAACCCCCCTTAAAAAAACCTATCCAATCAACCAATAGGATTGAGCTTGCATTC
Organism: Bombina bombina; assembly: GCF_027579735.1. Classification (NCBI taxonomy): domain Eukaryota; kingdom Metazoa; phylum Chordata; class Amphibia; order Anura; family Bombinatoridae; genus Bombina; species Bombina bombina. The sequence goes on from NC_069500.1 coordinate 1,391,193,867, forward strand.
TATTGGCTGTTCCAATCAGCCAATAGAATGCAAGCTCAATCCTATAGGCTGATTGTATCAGCCAATAGGATTTTTCCTAACTTAATTCCGATTGGCTGATAGAATCCTATCAGTCAATTGGAATTCAAGGGACGCCATCTTGGATGACGTCACTTAAAGGATCCTTCATTCAGTATTAGGACGTCGATAGAAGAGGATGCTCTGCGTCGGATGGATTGAAGATGAACCCGCTCCGCTCCAAATGGAAGAAAATAGAAGATGCCGCCTGAATGAAGACTTCTGCCGGTCTGGATGTCCTCTTCTGTCTGGATAGGATGAAGACTTCTGCCGGTCTGGAGGTCCACTTGTGCCCGGCTTGGTGAAGACGGCTCAATGTAGGGTGATCTTCAGGGGGTTAGTGTTAGGTTTTTTTAAGGGGGGATTGGGTGGGTTTTAGAGTAGGGTTGGGTGTGTGGGTGGTGGGTTTTAATGTTGGGAGGGATGTATTTCTGTTTTTACAGGTAAAAGAGCTGATTACTTTGGGGCAATGCCCAGCAAAAGGCCCTTTTAAGGGCTATTTGTAATTTGGTATAGGGTAGGGATTTTTTTTTATTTTGGGGGGCTTTTTTATTTTATTAGGGGGATTAGGTGTAATTAGTTTCAAATTCTTGTAATTTTTTTTTATTTTCTGTAATTTAGTGTTTGTGTTTTCGTACTTTAGTTAATTTTATTTATTTTAGCTAGGTAGTTATTAAATAGTTAATAACTATTTAATAACTATTGTACCTAGTTAAAATTAATAAGTTGCCTGTAAAATAAAAATAAACCCTGATATAGCTAAAATGTAACTATTAGTTATATTGTAGCTATCTTAGGGTTTATTTTATAGGTAAGTATTTAGTTTAAAATAGGAATAATTTAGTTAATAATAGTAATATTTATTTAGATTTATTTAAATTATATTTAAGTTAGGGGGTGTTAGGGTTAGACTTAGGTTTAGGGGTTAATTACTTTATTATAGTGGCAGCGGTGTAGGAGGGCAAATTAGGGGTTAATAAATATAATGTAGGTGGCGGTGGGCTCCGGTAGCGGCGGCAGGGCCGGATTTACCATTAGGCAGAGTAGGCATGTGCCTACAGGCGCCTTCCATAAAGGGGCGCCTGTCTCTCTGCTCCATATCCCTTTTCTGCACACCTCTGTGGCTCTGTCCTCACTTACAATAGTAGATAATAACTATGCCCTAAACAAAGATGGCCCTCACGCTGGCAGGTCTGGTCAGTTTCTCCAGTGAATGCGGACAGTACAGCCAGAGCGGCCTGAAAGTAAGTGTGTGGGGGTTGGTTCTTTTATGGGTAGTGACAGTGAGTGACTATTTGTGCGCTATTGCAGTGTGCTCTGGGTGCACAGTGGGCATGTATCGGCTGCAGCAGCTGTAAAAATCAAAATGACAGATTGTACAGTCAGAGGGCGCTCTTTCATATAAAATACAATAGGTATGGATATTATTGCTAAAATGCAAAATGCCAGGGCTGTTGCACAGCATAAATACTCTTTAAAAAAAACAGCTGACCCTTGGTCGATTGTGCACATTGCAGGCTTGGTCAGCAAAGTTTCTAAATGAAGTCCCAGTCTAGACAACCTGCACTTTTCTTGTATACATAAAAAAAAATACTGTTCTAACTGGAATCTCATCATACTGGGCAAATACTGCCTGGAGTGTTTTGTTATAGATCATGGACTGCCTATTATGTGGCAAAATTAGCAGCTACTATAAAAAAAAATCATAATTCTATAAAGTTTTAGGCTATATCTATAGGTTCATACACGTGAACTGGGAGCGGGTGGGGGCGCTTTAGATTTTGGTGCCTACTGACACCTGGGCTGTAAATCTGGCCCTGAGCGGCGGTTTAGGGGTTAAACAATTTATTTAGTTGCGGCGGGGTACTGGATCTGCAGGATAGGGGTTAATAACTTTATGTAGGTGGCGGCAGTATAGGGGGCGTCAGATTAGGTTTTAATAGGTATAATGTAGGTGGCGGCGGGGTCCGGGAGCGACGGTTTAGGGGTTAATATATTTATTATAGTTGTGGCAGGGTCCGGGAGCGGCGGTTTAGGGGTTAATAAGTATAATGTAGGTGGCGGCGGTGTAAGGGGGACAGATTAGGGGTGTTTAGACTCGGGGTACATGTTAGGGTGTTAGGTGTAGACTTTTTCCATAGAAATCAATGGGATATCAGGCAGCAGTGAACATGAGCTTTCGCTGCTGTCAGACTCCCATTGACTCATATGGCATCCGCCGCCTTCAAGGCGGCGGATAGAAAACCAGGTACGCTGGGCCGGAAAAGTGGCGAGCGTATCTGGTAGGATCTTGATAACTTCCAAAGTAGTCAGATTGTGCCGAACTTGCGTTCGGAACATCTGGAGTGATGTAACCATTGATCTGTGTCGGACTGAGTCCGGCAGATCGTATGTTATGTCACAAAATTCTACTTTTGCCGGTCTCTAGCCTTTGTTAACTAAGGCGAATCAGGCTCGTCACAAATACGCTGCGGAATTCCAGTGTATTTGCGGTTGACAGCTTGATAAATAGAGGCCCATTAGTGCATTGCTGCTCCTTCAACAAATGATACCAATAGAATAAAACAAATTAGATAATAGAAGTAAATTAGAAAGTTGTTTAAAATTTTAGCAAAATCTTAAATTTTGCTTGCTATTGTTTTAAACTTATCAATATTTGTTTTAATAAACTGAACTTGTTTTATGCAAGCTTTGGTTCATTACCTTCTATAGCAGTTTTACACACTGCTTCTGACTATCCATCAGCACATATTGTGACAAAGATCCCCCTGCACTATCTACTCTGCACCTGGAGAGGTTCAGCTGGTACACCCTAAGACTCCAGCCTGCACCTACCAGTACATAAGTTTACTATAGTCGCATGTGAGTACCCACTTGGCTTACTTGATTTACATCACTATATAGCATATTGATATGCACATGAGGCGCCCCTCTTGTTCTCTTTATCTTTTAGAAAGCTTATGTTTGCTGCTGCCCAATATCCCATTGATTCCTATGGGAGAATAAAAGTTACGTTTACACCTAACACCCTAACATGTACCCCGAGTCTAAACAGCCCTAATCTGCTGCCCCCTACACTGCCGCCACCCACATTATACTTATTAACCCATAATCTGCCATCCCAACACCGCCGCCACCTACATAAAAGTATTAATCTCCTATCCCGCCGCTCCCGGAGCCCACTGCAACTAAATAAATGTATTAACCCCTAAACTGCAAGCCCCCCACATCGCCATAAACTAAATTAACCTATTAATCCCTAATCCTAACAACCCGCTAACTGTACATTAAATATTAACTCATCCCTATCTTATAATAAATTTAAACTTACCTTTAGATTTAAATGAAACTATATTAAACTAATAATTAACCTATTCTAACTATTATAATAAAATTACATTAAACTATATTAAATTAATAATTAATCTAACCTAACTTTTATACTAAAATTACATTAAACTACAAACTAAATTAACTATATTATATATTTAAACACCTAACCCTACTCAAATTATTTAATTCTACACTTGAAAATTACAAAGTTTCAAAAAACTAACAACTAAGTTACAAAAAATAAAAAAGAAATTATCAAAGCTTTAAACTAATTATACCTAATTTAAGGGCCCTATGAAAATAAACCCAACCCACAAAAAAAAACCTTGCCTAAACTAAACTACCAATAGCCCTTAAAAGTGCCTTTTGCGGGGCATTGCCTCAAAGTAATCAGCTCTTTTACCTGTAAAAAAAAAAAAATACAAACAACCCCCCAACAGTAAAACCCCCCACCCACACAACCAACCCCCCAAATAAAACTCTAACTAGCATTTAGCTCTATTGCAGCCCTGGTCCTACTCTAAAACTAAAACCCACCCAATAAACCCTTAGAAAAATCCTAACACTAACCCCAGAAGATTTACAGTTACTTACAGTTTTGAAGATCCAACATACATCCTGCAAGAAGCCGGGAGAAGTCCTCAACGAAGCGGCCAAAGTCTTCATCCAAGCCCGCAGAAGTCTTCACCCAGACGGCATCTTCTATCTTCATCCATCCGGCGCGGAGCGGCTCCATCTTCAAGACATCCGACGTGGAGCATCCTCTTCCTTCCGACGACTACCGACGAATGAAGGTTCCTTTAAATGACGTCATCCAAGATGGCGTCCCTTAGATTCCGATTGGCTGATAGAATTCTATTAGCCAATTGGAATTAAGGTTGAAAAAATCCTATTGGCTGTTGCAATCAGCCAATAGGATTGAGCTTTCATCCTATTGGCTGATCCAATCAGCCAATAGAATGCAAGCTCAATCCTATTGGCTGATTGTAACTAATGTAACAATTAGTTATATTGTAGCTATCTTAGGGTTTATTTTATAGGTAAGTATTTAGTTTTAAATAGGAATTATTTAGTTATTAATAGTATGTTTTATTTAGATTTATTTTAATTATATTTAAGTTATGAGTGTTAGGGTTAGACTTAGGTTTAGGGGTTAATAAATTTAATATTGTGGCGGCAACATTGGGGACGGCAGATTAGAGGTTAATAAGTATAATGTCAGTGGCGGCGGTGTAGGGGCGGAAGATTAGGGGTTAATAACATAATGTAGGTGGCGGTGGGCTCCGGGAGCGGCAGGATAGGGGTTAATATGTTTATTAGAGTGGTATGGCGGTGGGCTCCGGGAGTGGCAGGATATGGGGTTAATACGTTTATTAGAGTGGTGGTGGGCTCCAGAAGCGGCAGTTTAGGGGTTAATAAATTTATTTAGTTGTGGCGGGGTCCGTGAGCAGTGGGATAGGGGTAAAAGAGTTTAGTATAGTGTGGGTGTTTGGTGACAGTATACCAATAAAGCTGGGAAAAAGCAGAAGAGCAGCGAGATTGATGACTGTCAGTTAACAACAGTTCGCTGCTCATCACCCCGTACTTGGTGCGCGGCTTTTTGACAGCTTTTTTGGTAACTTTGGAGAACGTATTCAGGTCAGCGGCAACGAAGTTAGGCGATCTTAGGCGAGCGTATTGGTGCCGTTGAATGCAAGTAAGTTGACGGCTTGATAAGTAGATGCCTGAGGCTGTGATAGACCCTGCAGGATCCACATTTCCAATCCTGCAACATGCTATACATTTTTTAAAAGAATGGTGGAGTTAATATATATCTGTCCCAAATTGGCACAGCAGAAAAGATAACACAAATATAAAGGCATACCTCGTTTTATCGCCCTCGCTTTATTGCGCTGCGCAGATATTGCTCTTTTTACAAATAGAAGGTTTGTTGCAACCCTGTGTTGACCAAGCCTTTATTCCAACATATACACATATAAACACATAAATATGCTTGAAAACACATATATAAACATATAAACACATAAATATGCTTGAATACACATGTACACATATAAACACATAAATACGCTTGAATACACACACACATATATATATATATATATATATAAATTGTAGCAAAGAAGCACTCACTGAACGGTTCCAACTGTGACAAAAAGTTTTAATTCAAACAAGTGACGTTTCGGGACAGTAACAGTCCCTTCCTCTGACAAACTAACAATGTGAAAATGCAGGCCTTAAATAGGCACCAAACTACCCTCCCCACGAGTTTGACCAATCATGGTCAAAGTTACATAACATATCTTACCCAGTGACCAATAATAATCAATAATACAAATCAAGTGTATCAAGTGAGTCGTGAAAAGTAATTAAAACATAAGACCCCGTGTTGCTAATAGAATAGGGTGGGCAACCTCAGTCCAACCATATTAGTCAGCTAAATAACCTTAAAATTATAAACAAAGTAGAGAAACACAACAGTGAAACAAGGGGATCGTAATTCAACCAATCGTTATAGCCCTAGTCTTGGAGATTGTAATTCCACCAATCGGCCGTGATCTAACTTATGGGAATAATAGTAGCACCAATCAGCACCAATATGACACTCCGTGTCCGATACGTCATAGCTACATGCTTTCAAGTTACGCCCACCTGTCACTGGCGATGCCTGTTACATACAGCAGCAAGGGAATAACCCATCCAGCTAACTCTCACCGGATCGCTGCTTATTAAACATAAACAAATACAGTACAGAGACCGCCCTTAGCTTAGCAGTATAAAATCTAGCAGTATAGCTAGTTGTAATCAGAATCCATGTTAGTACTACCAACTCAGGCATCTAAGGCGTTCAAAACAAAGACCTGAAATATATAAAAATAACAAGAGTATTGCATTGAGCAATGATATTTTATTGGGCTAACTATACAGAAGAATGTCTTCCTTTTTCAAGTCTGTAGCAATACTGACTAATTTGATGGAATTTACCGATTATATCTTAAAACACAGACTAAAAAGACAGAAGTGCTACAGAGGTCTAAATGCAGGAGGAGAAAGGGGTGTCGTAAAAATCATGATGGGGGTTAAGGAGACAGAGGCAGATAGTGTCAGTAAAAGATAACAGGCAGGGGAAATATATGGTTATACACAAAGCATATACTGACATAAAGCTTTATATCAACATAGAATCAATCGGCTAGATTTAGAGGTTGGCGTTAGCCGTCAAAACCAGCATTAAAGGCTCCTAACGCTGGTTTTGGGCTACCGCTGGAATTTAGAGTCAGTCAGGAAAGGGTCTAACGCTGACTTTGCAGCCGCGACTTTTCCATACCGCAGATCCCCTTACGTCAATTGCGTATCCTATCTTTTCAATGGGATCTTTCTAACGCCGGTATTTAGAGTCGTGGCTGAAGTGAGCGTTAGAAATCTAACGACAAAACTCCAGCCGCAGAAAAAAAACAGGAGTTAAGAGCTTTCTGGGCTAACGCCGGTTCATAAAGCTCTTAACTACTGTGCTCTAAAGTACACTAACACCCATAAACTACCTATGTACCCCTAAACTGGGCAACTTTGTATTTATTTTAACCAGGTACAATAGCTATTAAATAGTTAATAACTATTTAATAGCTACCTAGTTAAAATAATTACAAAATTACCTGTAAAATAAATCCTAACCTAAGTTACAATTAAACCTAACACTACACTAGCAATAAATAAATTAAATAAACTACCTACAATTATCTACAATTAAACCTAACACTACACTATCAATAAATTAATTAAATAAAATACCTACAAATAAATACAATGAAATAAACAAACAAAAGTTCAAAAAATAAAAAAGAACTAAGTTACAAAAAATAAAAAAATATTTACAAACATTAGAATAATATTCCAACAATTTTAAACTAATTACACCTACTCTAAGCCCCCTAATAAAATAACAAAGACCCCCAAAATAAAAAAATGCCCTACCCTATTCTAAAATTAAAATAGAAAAGCTCTTTTACCTTACCAGCCCTGAAAAGGGCCCTTTGCGGGGCATGCCCCAAAGAATTCAGCTCTTTTGCCTGTAAAAAAAACCCATACAATAACCCCCCCAATATTACAACCCACCACCCACATACCCCTAATCTAACCCAAACCCCCCTTAAATAAACCTAACACTAAGCCCCTGAAGATCTCCCTACCTTGTCTTCACCACGCCGGGTTCACCGATCGATCCAGAAGAGCCTCCAATGTCTTGATCCAAGCCCAAGTGGGGGGCTGAAGATGTCCATGATCCGGCTGAAGTCTTCATCCAAGCGGGAGCTGAAGAGGTCCATGATCCGACTGAAGTCTTCTATCAAGCGGAATCTTCAATCTTCTTTCTTCCGGATCCATGTAGTTCATCCCGCCGACGCGGAACATCCATCTTCACCAACGACTTCCCGACAAATGACGGTTCCTTTAAGGGACGTCATCCAAGATGGCATCCCTCGAATTCCGATTGGCTGATAGGATTCTATCAGCCAATCGGAATTAAGGTAGGAAAATTCTGATTGGCTGATGGAATCAGCCAATCAGATTCAAGTTCAATCCGATTGGCTGATCCGATCAGCCAATCAGATTGAGCTCGCATTCTATTGGCTGTTCCAATCAGCCAATAGAATGCAAGCTCAATCTGATTGGCTGATCGGATCAGCCAATCGGATTGAACTTGAATCTGATTGGCTGATTCCATCAGCCAATCATAATTTCCTACCTTAATTCCGATTGGCTGATAGAATCCTATCAGTCAATCGGAATTTGAGGGACGCCATCTTGGATGACGTCCCTTAAAGGAACCGTCATTCGTCGGGAAGTCGTCAGTGAAGATGGATGTTCCGCATCGGCGGGATGAACTACATGGATCCGGAAGAAAGAAGATTGAAGATGCCGCTTGATAGAAGACTTCAGTCGGATCATGGACCTCTTCAGCTCCCGCTTGGATGAAGACTTCAGCCGGATCATGGACATCTTCAGCCCCCCGCTTGGGCTTGGATCAAGACATCGGAGGATCTTCTGGATTGATCGGTGAACCCGCCGTGGTGAAGACAAGGTAGGGAGATCTTCAGGGGCTTAGTGTTAGGTTTATTTAAGGGGAGTTTGGGTTAGATTAGGGGTATGTGGGTGGTGGGTTGTAATGTTGGGGGGGGGGTATTGTATGTTTTTTTTTTACAGGCAAAAGAGATTAATTCTTTGGGGCATGCCCCGCAACTGACTATAGAAACACTATATGTCTGGTTAGAGCTGTCTGAGGAAATATATATATATATATATATATATATATACACACCACCAATAAACAGATTGACTTAATGAAGGCTCAGATGATGGCTAGAATTTTTTAGTAATAAAGTATTTTTTAATTATGGTATGTACTTTGTGTTCTTAGACATACTGTTAATGCACACTTAATAGACTACGGTATAGTGTAAATATAACTTTAATATTCACTGGGAAACAAAAAAATTAGTGTGACTCCCTTTATTACTATATTCATTTTATTGCTGTGGTCTGGAACCGAACCTACAAAATCTCTCAGGTACGCCTGTCCCAGAACTGCAAAACGATGCAGATTTTGCTGAAAATTAATAGATGTAAATGCTTTTAAACATTTATTTTATATGCAGATGCTTTGCAATGCAGTGCTTACTTGCTCCTATAGATTATATATATCTATAAAGTATTTTACAATAACTTGTATGTGGGTAATAATCAATATCCCTTGACATTGGATGTAGATACACGTTGTTAGTATAAATGAACTACTGAATTACTGGACAGTCGCAGCTTGAACCGGTTGAAGAGGTACAGTAAGCAGGGCTGTTGTTTATCCTGTTCAGTGATGTGCAGCGAACACACACAGACTACTAATGTCTATCTAGTCTTAAAGCATGAAAAATGCATTTCCTTGAATTAAAAATGTAGTTATTTTGTGCAATGTCTTACTGGATGCGTTTTAATTATAAATCTTCCTATTATAAACTTTCAGAGCCAGAAGCTTTAATTGCCCACTATGGGAGAACAGGGCAGATGTTGCAGGGAGAAAAGACAAGAGTAGAACTGGTTCTCCAAACTCAATACCAAAGGACCTGGGTTTTGACAGGGAAAACTGCAGAGATCACAGCTGTAAATATTCTGTCTTTATGCAACAGATGGGTGAATGATGAACTAACTATTTCTCGTGCTATAAGAAGAAAATATAGAGTTTTAGAGTCTGTAATAGTCATTTAACCCCTTGATTGCCAACGGGTGTGCAACAGATTGCATCACAGATTTCTTTGGAATCCAATGGAATAACTCAGTGAGAAAATCGTCTGTTCTGATGTGTTATTTCAAAAACGTATTAATGGATTCCACTTGTATGATACTGTTTTCTTATCATTTACATCTTTTTTTTCCCCCTCAACATTAAAAAAAAGATATGGCAGCACTTTAATCATAAAACTGTTCACAAATCTATTAAATATTAAATGTGTGTGTAGATAGATAGATGATTGATAGATAGATTAGATAGATACCTAGTGTATATATAGATATAGAAAGATATGATAGATAGATAGATAGATAGATAGATAGATAGATAGATAGATAGATAGATAGATATAGAGAAAGATAGATATAGAAAGAGAAAGATAGATTAGATAGAGAGATAGATTACTAGACAGATATATAGATGATAGATAGATAGATAGATAGATAGATAGATAGATAGATAGATAGATAGATATAGATAATAGATAGATATAGATAAAGATAGATAGGTTAGTGATACAGTCAGACAGATAGATGATAGATAGATAGATAGATTCCTAGATAGATAGATAGATACAGAGATAGATAGATAGATAGATAGATAGATATAGATAAAGATAGATTAGTGAGACAGATCAGGGGAACTGAGAGTCACTATACAGCAACTCACTAGAGTCTCCATTACCAGACATGGTAAATAAAAACTGACATTTTTCAGCCGGGTTTGATAATAAAACAGTTTCTTACAACCTGCGTTACAAGCCAAAATAATATAAAATTGGTGTCCGACTTCCCAAACAACAAACAGTTGGATAAGAGAACGTCCCCTCGGTGTTTAATGGTCTATAGCACTTTGTCAGAGGAGTTTCTCAGCATCTGTTTCTAGTATTGAATTTTTTTCCTCACACACATCCTGAAATATGTTCTGTGTTTACTATTGAAACAAATGCACAATCTCCCTCCCTCTCTCTCTCTCTTTATCTCTCTCTCTCTGTTATTTCTGTTGTATTTCACCCTTTCTGTAGTGCAATAACATTAGTCCAAGCTTGTCGGTTAGTCTTGGGCCACAAACGGACAATTTCATGTACTGTATGTAGCAGGCAACAGGCGCCATTGTATTTCTTTATCATCATTTTTACTGGCACTTCTGGTTTTACTGTTAAAATGAGAAGTGACAATTTAGCGGCTTTTAAAGGATATTAAACACCTCTTGCTCTTATGTAAAACATGATTGTTCCCCTGGACAGACCAAAATGCTACAGAGAAAATTGTTGCAATTGCAATTTGCAGCATTTTAAAAACCTAGGGTACAGATTTTGAGTTTTGGTCTGTCTAGTGAGTGTAGGACAAAGCACAATTTGTTTACACAAAAGCAAGAGACATTTAAATGCCCATGTAAAATGTTGCTCTTTAGAATGTTGACTGTTGATTCCCATCCCCTGACTTCAGCATATTGCTAGTATTCTTTTTCTGTACTCTATGATTGGCAGACTAATGGTGTAGTCTGAGAAGCCTGGGACAGTCAGTGGAATGGCTGGATAGCAACTGGGAAGGGGATATGGAAGAACGTTTTTATGCTTGAAGTTAAATGGACCACAGTTTTTGTTTGTGACACTAGTACATATAAAAGGTCAGAGAAGTTGATGAAGAGACAATGGTACAAAACTTCCAAATTGGGAACATCCTGTAAAATCCAGGACAGTTGGAAGATGTAAAAACAATGCTGAGAGACTCATTCAGAGTGTCAGTTTAATTTATGGCAGCTACAACCTGAAAACACTTTTATTATCATTATTATTATTTATTTGGATAGTGACACCACATTTTTGTTAAAGGGTCATAAAACCTTAAATATAAATAGTAAGAAAACAACTTTGCAGTATAACAATGATTTATTTTGTCCTTTCTTCCGGTAATTTAATTCTGCAAATTCTGGGCTTTCCAATCTCTGTTAAAAAGGTGCAGACTTGACACTGCTATAAGACACACAGTCACTGGCTGTACACTCAAGTTATCAATTTAGAACTGTCACTAATTGGCCTCTGCAGAGAAGGAAACCTAGGTAACAACATGCGTTTGCGTACACCTTTGCGTTATGTACACTAAAACTTTACTTTTTTTTATTTAAACAACTAGTATCATTAACAAATACATCTGAGTATTACTCTCTGGCTAGTCTTTACTTTGAATACATCATTCTATCTTGCATTTATTTAGGGCTAGATTACATGTGGAGCACTAATTTATTGCACGCCCGTAAACAAGCAAATTAGACCGTTTATGGGCACACAATAAATAACCAGCCATTACAAGTGGCTGAAAAGTGCCTTTACAGTATATTCTGAGGGTTACAACATTTCTACTAATTAACAATTATTTTAAAATTGACGGGTCCTTTTACTTCTAAAGGTGTGGGACAGCTATGGGGGCCAAGTTTTCCCCCTCCTATACCAACCTATTTATGGGTTGGTGGGAGCTGTCCCACATCTATGGAGATAAGAACCCCTCTAGGCATAGGCCTCTATTTATCAAGCTGTCAACCGCAAATACGCTGGAATTCTGCAGCGTATTTGTGGCAAGCCTGATTCGCCGTAGTTATCAAACCCTACAGACCAGCAAAAGTAGAATTTAGTGACGTAACATACGATCTGCCGGACTCAGTCCGACACAGATCGATGGATATGTCACTCCAGATGTTCTGAACGCAAGTTCGGCACAAGCTGACTACTTTTGGAAGTTATCAAAGAACTACCAGGTACGCTCGCCACTTTTCCGGCCCAGCGTACCTGGTTTTCAATCCGCCACCCTGGAGGCGGCGGATGCCATAGGAATCAATGGGAGTCTGACAGCAGCAAAAGCTCATGTTCACTGCTGCCCGATATCCCATTGATTCCTATGGGAAATGTCTACACCTAACACCCTAACATGTACCCCGAGTCTAAACACCCCTAATCTGCCCCCCTACACCTCTGCCACCTACATTATACTTATTAACCCCTAATCTGCCGCCCCCTACACTGCTGCCACCTACATTATACTTATTAACCCCTAAACCGCCGCTACCGGACCCCGCCGCAACTCTAATAAATGTATTAACCCCTAAGCCACCTCTCCCGGACCTTGCCGCCACCTACATTATACCTATTAACCCCTAATCTGCCGCCCCCTATACCGCCGCCACCCACATAAAGTTATTAACCCCTATCCTGCCGATCCCGGACCCCATCGCAACTAAATAAATTGATTAACCCCTAAACTGCCGCTGCCGGAGTCCACTGCCACCTACATTATATTTATTAACCCCTAATCTGCCCCCCTACACCGCTGCCACTATAATAAACATATTAACCCCTAAACCTAAGTCTAACCCTAACCCTAACACCCCCCCTAACTTAAATATAATTTAAATAACTCTAAATAAATATTACTATAATTAACTAAATTATTCCTATTTAAAACTAAATACCTGTAAAATAAAGCCTAAGATAGCTACAATATAACTAATAGTTACATTGTAGCTAGCTTAGGGTTTATTTTTATTTTTCAGGCAACTTTGTATTTATTTTAACTAGGTACAATAGTTATTACATAGTTATTAACTATTTAATAACTACCTAGCTAAAATAAATACAAAATTACCTGTAAAATAAAACCTAACCTAAGTTACAATTACACCTAACACTACACTATCATTAAATTAATTACATAAATTAACTACAATTAAATAAAACTAATAACAATTAACTAAAATTAACTAAAGTACAAAAACAAACATAAAAATTACAGAAAATAAAAAAATAATTACAATAATTTTAAACTAATTACACCTAATCTAATCCCCCTAATAAAATAAAAAAGCCCCCCAAAATAATAAAAATCCCTACCCTATACTAAATTACAAATAGCCCTTAAAAGGGCTTTTTGCGGGGTATTGCCCCAAAGTAATCAGCTCTTTTACCTGTAAAAAAAAATACAATACCCCCCCAACATTACAACCCACCACCCACACACCCAACCTTACTCTAAAACCCACCCAATCCCCCCTTAATAAAACCTAACACTACCCCCTTGAAGATCACCCTACCTTGAGCCGTCTTCACCCAGCCGGGCACAAGTGGATCTCCAGAGGGGCAGAAGTGTTCATCCGATCCGGGCAGAAGAGGACCTCCAGACGGGCAGAAGGCTTTGTCTGGGCGGCATCTCTATCTTCATCCATCTGGAGTGGATCCATCTTCAAGCCAGCTGACGCGGAGCATCCTCTTCTTCCGACGACTCCCGACGAATGAAGGTTCCTTTAAATGATGTCATCCAAGATGGCATCCCTTGAATTCCGATTGGCTGATAGAATTCAGCCAATCGGAATTAAGGTAGGAAAAATCCTATTGGCTGATGCAATCAGCCAAATGGAATTCAAGGGATGCCATCTTGGATGACGTAATTTAAAGGAACCTTCATTCGTCTGGAGTCGTCGGAAGAAGAGGATGCTCCGCATCGGCTGGCTTGAAGATGGACCCGCTCCGCTCTGGATGGATGAAGATAGAAGATGCCACCTGGATGAAACCCATCTGGAGGTCCTCTTCTGCCCGAAACATGTAAGCAGACTTCCATTGTGGCTCTTTTTGAAGCTTTGAGACCTCATGTGTATTTTTTAATCTTTGGATTTAAATAAAGGACTTTTATGAACATCTGCCACTATTTAGGATTTTCTTTTTTGAGATTTGATATTTGGGCTGTAAATCCAGAGGTTTATGTGTTACAAAAAAAAAAGAAAAAGAAAAGAAAAAAAATGTTCTTCCTTTTGGGTTCAACAGAAATATATTTCACTTAAAGGGATAGTCTAGTCAAAATTAAACTTTCACGATTTAGATAGAGCATGCAATTTCAAGAAACATTCTAATTTACTTCAATTATAATTTTTTCTTCATTCTCTTGGTATCTTTATTTGAAAAAGCAAGAATGTAAGCGTAGGAGCCGGCCCATTTTTGGCTCATCACCTGGGTAGGACTTTTTGTCTAAAAGTAGCCACCAATCAGCAAGCGTTATCAAGGTGTGAACCAAATATGGGTCGGCTCCTAAGCTTACATTCAACTAAAGATAGCAAGGGAACGAATAAAAATAGGTAATTGGAGTAAATTAGAAAGTTGTTTAAAATTGCTGCTCTATCTGAATCATGAAAGTTTAATTTTGACTAAACTATTCCTTTAACATTTTTCATGACAAAATAAATAAATTAAACCATTTAAATAATAGTTTTCCAAATACACAATATATATACATATTAGTTTAATGCCTCTTTAACACATTTTAAGAACATTCATCAATGTATTACTAATAGATCTCTTTTTCTGCTACTGATTTTGTTTTCTTTTTACAGATAAACATATATTTTTGCCTTTTACAGCTTTGGTTCTTTCTTTCCATCTACCTGCAGTATTAACTACCCAGTCTCCTTCCCCTACTTTTGTCAGCAGTAAAGAACTATTATGTTTTGTATACTGCACCTTGGGCTTTTTGTGTCCTTAATACATCATTTTGATCTCAGCATCTTGGGCACAAAAAGCAAAATATGAAAAGCACACACACAAAAAACAGCAAAAGATAGAAAATAAATGGAAAGCACAAACCAAATGTTGATAGATCGATAGATGAATATATAAATGTGTTGCAGACAGAAAGATTGATAGATAGATATATAGATAAGTGATAGATAAATGTACTGCAGAGAAAAAGATAGATAGATGATAGATAAATGTATTGCAGATAGATGATAGATAGATAGATAGATAGATAGATAGATAGATAGATAGATAGATGATAGACAAATGTATTGCAGATAGATGATAGATAGATAGATAGATAGATAGATAGATAGATAGATAGATAGATAGATAGATAGATAGATGATAGATGATAGATAAATGTATTGCAGATAGATGATAGATAGATAGATAGATAGATGATAGACAAATGTATTACAGACAGAAAGATGGATAGATACCTTCCAACATCAGAGTGAGTAGACAAAGGTCTTTGGTGTGGGTCATCCAGGGGCATTCTGTAATTTAGGGATGAATTTTGGGTGTCCCTGTGCGGAGTTTGGGCATTTATTTGTGAAATTTGGTTAAGCCCAATTTCATTGACAGAAACCAGAATATAAACGGCAGATAAACAAAGCACAGTGGGAGGTGCTTCTAGTTTCTGGTATTCTAACAAATTGCATGACTAGAAGTCTATTCCAGTCCATTAGAAGAGCTGTACAATATACTTTACTCTTTCCGTGAGGCTTTTCAAAGGCCATTCCAATCCATTAGAAAACCAAACCTGGTTAACTTCACTAATCTGTTGCACTGACAGAATATGACAGCAGTGTTCTAAACCATAAGAAAACAGTTTTTCAGTTGCTTATCAAAGGATCTTCAGACTTTTCTTCAGCAGTACTGACTTTTTGCAATTAATTTGGACTCTTCCCCCATTGTATTTCAGTGTTAATGTTTTTCCATTATCTCAGTTCACATATGAATAAACACAATGTTTCACTGGCAGTGCCACATCTCAGATGGTGTTCAGTCTATGCTCCCCATTGATTTGTTTTGTAACCCCAAACCTCAAATATTTAAGGGAGAGTCTGTTTACCTGTCCAGTGAAAGGAGAATTGTAAAGAAGGCAGAAGGGGGGGGGTTTAAAAAACAAAATGGTAGGACTAGTCATAATGAGATAAGTTCACGCACATATAACCCCTACACGCTTCATATAAAGCTTTGTGAACACATTTCCACCCTAATTTTTTTTACCCCGCTTAAAAAGTTAGTGTGCGTGTGAAAGCGCACTAAGTGAAATCACATGTTAATACATGCACATACATATATATATATATATACTGTATATATATATATATATATATACTGTATATATATATATATATATATATATATATATATATATATATATATATATATATATATATATATATATAACTATACCTAATCTCTGTACCAAGTGTTTATGTACACTTTAGTTTGAATGCAATTTCATAGTTCAGTTAGGATTAGGAATTACTACAATTTCTGAAAATGTAAGCAAATCAGATAACTTTTCAGGTTTTTTTGTGAACATTTGACTTTTTCAGTCTGGCCAGTATGGCAAAATGCACTGCATCTATGAAATTTGGTGAAGAGCTAGCTCTTATGAGTAAGCGCATTATTGGATGGTAACAGTGAGCAGTAAGTTTTAAAGCTTCAAAGTGAATTTGTTGTTCACGAATGTGTGGTACTGTTTTGGCCGTTATAGCCTCCTGAGGCATAGAGCTCTGTAGTTTCATTGCTCTGACACTGAAAAGAAATTTTCATTGCTGGAGATTAAATCTTCTTTCCTCTAGCAAATGAGAAAATAATTACATAGCAAACACACACACACACACATATATACATACAGTGCGTAAACACAAACACACACACACACACACACATATACATACAGTGCGTAAACGCAAACACACACACACATATACATACAGTGCGTAAACGCAAACACACACACACATATACATACAGTGCGTAAACGCAAACACACACACACATATACATACAGTGCATAAACACAAACACACACACACACACACACACACATATACATACAGTGCGTAAACACAAACACACACACACACATATATATATAAAGTACATATACATACAGTACGTATACACAAACACACACAGACACACACACACATATATCCTATATTATAAAAGACAAGTGTTTGTCTGAAGCGGTCATGCGCAGTACAGACAAACACTTGGCCTTAGATTCTATTCTCGCGCACCTCGGCATAGCTGACAGCTGACAGATTGGGAGCGCGAGGTACACAGCATACAAGCAGCTGTGAGATAGGGAGCGCGAGCTACTCAACAGCTGTGAGGTCTGCTGCGTGAGAAGCGGCAACGCGCTCCCCAGACCTCACAGCTGTTTGTGGCCGACGGGAGCGTCGCGAGGGGCGTGGCCGGGCGTCGCGAGGGGCGTGGCCGGGCGTCGCGAGGGGCGTGGTCGGGCGGGTGTTGCCGCGATGGGGCGTGGCCGGGCGGGGTCCCGCGAAGACAGAGCCAGAGAGGGAGCAGGAGGGGGGGGGCAGAGAGCCAAAGAGAAGGGGGGGGGCAGAGAGCCAAAGAGAAGGGGGGGGGGCAGAGAGCCAAAGAGAAGGGGGGGGGGGGCAGAGAGCCAAAGAGAAGGGGGGGGCAGAGAGCCAAAGAGAAGGGGGGGCAGAGAGCCAAAGAGAAGGGGGGGCAGAGAGCCAAAGAGAAGGGGGGGGGGCAGAGAGCCAAAGAGAAGGGGGGGGGCAGAGAGCCAAAGAGAAGGGGGGGGGCAGAGAGCCAAAGAGAAGGGGGGGGGGAGAGAGAGCCAAAGAGAAGGGGGGGGAGAGAGAGCCAAAGAGAAGGGGGGGGGGGAGAGAGAGCCAAAGGGGGGGGAGCCAAAGAGGGGAGAGAGAGAGCCAAAGAGGAGAGAGAGCCAAAGAGGGGAGAGAGCCAAAGAGGGGGGGGGAGAGCCAAAGAGGGGGGGGAGCCAAAGAGCGGGGGGAGAGCCAAAAGGGGGGGGAGAGCCAAAGAGGGGGGAGAGAGAGCAAAAGAAAGGATGGAGAGAGCCAAAGAGGGGAGAGAGAGAGCAAAAGAGGGGAGAGAGAGAACAAAGGAGAGGGGGAGAGAAAGCAAAAGAGAGGGGGGAAAGAAAGCAAAAGAGAGGGGGGAAGAGAGAGCAAAAGAAAGGGGGGAGAGAGCAAGGGGTGGGACCGCTGTTCTGAAAAAAATGGCCCGTGTACACAGGCTTTAGTACTAGTCTATATATAATCCATTATAGAAGAGGACTGCACTCACTGCAGTGAGTACAGTCCTCTTCTATAATGGAGTATTGTTATACCTG
>NC_069500.1:1391214939-1391325929 GCF_027579735.1 Bombina bombina
AGCAGTACAATAATAACATACTTTTATACATTTATATAGAGGGTTGTGATCACATCGATGGTTATATGCAAGCAGCAGTACAATAATAACATCATCTGATACATTTATATAGAGGGTTGTGATCACATTGATGGTTATATGCAAGCAGCAGTACAATAATAAAATCATTTGATACATTTATATAGAGGGTTGTGATCGCACCGATGGTTATATACAAGCAACAGTACAATAATAAAATAATCTGATACATTTATATAGAGGGTTGTGATCGCACCGATGGTTATATGCAAGCAGCAGTACAATAATAAAGTCATCTGATACATTTATATAAAGGGCTGTGATCACTCCGATGGTTAAATGCAAGTAGCAGTACAATAATAAAATCATTTGATACATTTATATAGAGGGTTGTGATCACACTGATGGTTATATGCAAGCAGCAGTACAATAATAAAATCATCTGATACATTTATATAGAGGGTTGTGATCGCACCAATGGTTATATGCAAGCAGCAGTAAAATAATAAAATCATTTGATACATTTATATAGAGGGTTGTGATCGCACCGATGGTTACATGAAAGCAACAGTACAATAATAAAATGATTTGATACATTTATATAGAGGGTTGTGATCGCACCGATGGTTATATGCAAGTAGCAGTACAATAATAAAATAATCTGATACATATATAGAGGGTTGTGATCACATTGATGCTTATATGCAAGCAGCAGTACAATAATAACATACTTTTATACATTTATATAGAGGGTTGTGATCACATCGATGGTTATATGCAAGCAGCAGTACAATAATAACATCATCTGATACATTTATATAGAGGGTTGTGATCACATTGATGGTTATATGCAAGCAGCAGTACAATAATAAAATCATTTGATACATTTATATAGAGGGTTGTGAACGCACCAATGGTTATATGCAAGCAGCAGTACAATAATAAAATCATCTGATACATTTATATAGAGGGTTGTGATCACATCGATGGTTATATGCAAGCAACAGTACAATAATAAAATAATCTGATACATTTATATAGAGGGTTGTGATCGCACCAATGGTTATATGCAAGCAGCAGTACAATAATAAAATCATCTGATACATTTATATAGAGGGTTGTGATCACATCAATGATTATACGCAAGCAGCAGTACAATAATAAAATCATCTGATACATTTATATAGAGGGTTGTGATCACATCGATGGTTATACGCAAGCAGCAGTAAAATAATAAAATAATTTGATACATTTATATAGAAGGTAGTGATCACATCGATGGTTATATGCAAGCAACAGTACAATAATAAAATCATCTGATACATTTATATAGAGGGTTGTGATCGCATCAATGGTTATATGCAAGCAACAGTAAAATTATGAAATCATCTTATACATTTATATAGAGGGTTGTGATTGCACCAATGGTTATATGCAAGCAGCAGTACAATAATGAAATCATTTGATACATTTATATAGAGGGTTGTGGTCACATCGATGGTTATATGCAAGCAGCAGTACAATAATAAAATCATCTGATACAGTTATATAGACGGTTGTGATCACACCGATGGTTATATGCAAGCAGCAGTACAATAATAAAATCATCTGATACATTTATATAGAGGGTTGTGATCACATCGATGGTTATATGCAAGCAACAGTACAATAATAAAATCATCTGATACATTTATATAAAGGGTTGTGATCACACCGATGGTTATATGCAAGCAGCAGTACAATAATAAAATCATCTGATACATTTATATAGAGGGTTGTGATCACATCAATGTTTATACGCAAGCAGCAGTACAATAATAAAATAATCTGATACATTTATATAGAGGTTTGTGATCGCACCGATGGTTATATGCAAGCAGCAGTACAATAACAAAATAATCTGATACATTTATATAGAGGATCACATCAATGGTTATATGCAAGCAGCAGTACAATAATAAAAATCATCTGATACATTTATATAGAGGGTTGTGATCACATCAATGTTTATACGCAAGCAGCAGTACAATAATAAAATCATCTGATACATTTATATAGAGGGTTGTGATCACATCGATGGTTATACGCAAGCAGCAGTAAAATAATGAAATCATTTGATACATTTATATAGAAGGTTGTGATCACATCGATGGTTATATGCAACCAACAGTACAATAATAAAATCATCTGAAACATTTATATAGAGGGTTGTGATCGCATCAATGGTTACATGCAAGCAACAGTAAAATTATGAAATCATCTGATACATTTATATAGAGGGTTGTGATTGCACCAATGGTTATATGCAAGCAGCAGTACAATAATAAAATAATCTGATACATTTATATAGAGGGTTGTGATCGCATCGATGATTATATGCAAGCAATAGTACAATAATAAAATCATTTGATACATTTATATAGAGGGTTGTGATCACATTGATGCTTATATGCAAGCAGCAGTACAATAATAACATAGTTTTATACATTTATATAGAGGGTTGTGATCACATCGATGGTTATATGCAAGCAGCAGTACAATAATAACATCATCTGATACATTTATATAGAGGGTTGTGATCACATTGATGGTTATATGCAAGCAGCAGTACAATAATAAAATCATTTGATACATTTATATAGAGGGTTGTGATCGCACCGATAGTTATATGCAAGCAGCAGTACAATAATAAAATCATCTGATACATTTATATAGAGGGTTGTGATCACATCGATGGTTATATGCAAGCAGCAGTACAATAATAAATTCATTTGATACATTTATATAGAGGGTTGTGATCGTACCGATGGTTATATGCAAGCAGCAGTACAATAATAAAATAATCTGATACATTTATATAGAGGGTTGTGATCACATCAATGATTATACGCAAGCAGCAGTACAATAATAAAATCATCTGATACATTTATATAGAGGGTTGTGATCACATCGATGGTTATACGCAAGCAGCAGTAAAATAATAAAATCATTTGATACATTTATATAGAAGGTTGTGATCACATCGATGGTTATATGCAAGCAACAGTACAATAATAAAATCATCTGATACATTTATATAGAGGGTTGTGATCGCATCAATGGTTATATGCAAGCAACAGTAAAATTATGAAATCATCTGATACATTTATATAGAGGGTTGTGATTGCACCAATGGTTATATGCAAGCAGCAGTACAATAATGAAATAATTTGATACATTTATATAGAGGGTTGTGGTCACATCGATGGTTATATGCAAGCAGCAGTACAATAATAAATCATCTGATACAGTTATATAGACGGTTGTGATCACACCGATGGTTATATGCAAGCAGCAGTACAATAATAAAATCATCTGATACATTTATATAGAGGGTTGTGATCACATCGATGGTTATATGCAAGCAACAGTACAATAATAAAATCATCTGATACATTTATATAAAGGGTTGTGATCACACCGATGGTTATATGCAACCAACAGTACAATAATAAAATAATCTGAAACATTTATATAGAGGGTTGTGATCGCATCAATGGTTACATGCAAGCAACAGTAAAATTATGAAATCATCTGATACATTTATATAGAGGGTTGTGATCGCATCAATGGTTACATGCAAGCAGCAGTACAATAATAAAATCATCTGATACATTTATATAGAGGGTTGTGATCACATCAATGGTTATATGCAAGCAGCAGTACAATAATAAAATAATCTGATACATTTATATAGAGGGTTGTGATCACATCGATGGTTATATGCAAGCAGCAGTACAATAATAAAATCATCTGATACATTTATATAGAGGGTTGTGATTGCATCAATGGTTACATGCAAGCAGCAGTACAATAATAAAATCATCTGATACATTTATATAGAGGGTTGTGATCGTACCAATGGTTATATGCAAGCAACAGTACAATAATAAAATCATCTGATACATTTATATAGAGGGTTGTGATCGCACCGATGGTTATACGCAAGCAGCAGTACAATAATAAAATCATCTGATACATTTATATAGAGGGTTGTGATCACATCGATGGTTATATGCAAGCAGCAGTACAATAATAAATTCATTTGATACATTTATATAGAGGGTTGTGATCGTACCGATGGTTATATGCAAGCAGCAGTACAATAATAAAATAATCTGATACATTTATATAGAGGGTTGTGATCACATCAATGATTATACGCAAGCAGCAGTACAATAATAAAATCATCTGATACATTTATATAGAGGGTTGTGATCACATCGATGGTTATACGCAAGCAGCAGTAAAATAATAAAATCATTTGATACATTTATATAGAAGGTTGTGATCACATCGATGGTTATATGCAAGCAACAGTACAATAATAAAATCATCTGATACATTTATATAGAGGGTTGTGATCGCATCAATGGTTATATGCAAGCAACAGTAAAATTATGAAATCATCTGATACATTTATATAGAGGGTTGTGATTGCACCAATGGTTATATGCAAGCAGCAGTACAATAATGAAATAATTTGATACATTTATATAGAGGGTTGTGGTCACATCGATGGTTATATGCAAGCAGCAGTACAATAATAAATCATCTGATACAGTTATATAGACGGTTGTGATCACACCGATGGTTATATGCAAGCAGCAGTACAATAATAAAATCATCTGATACATTTATATAGAGGGTTGTGATCACATTGATGGTTATATGCAAGCAACAGTACAATAATAAAATCATCTGATACATTTATATAAAGGGTTGTGATCACACCGATGGTTATATGCAACCAACAGTACAATAATAAAATAATCTGAAACATTTATATAGAGGGTTGTGATCGCATCAATGGTTACATGCAAGCAACAGTAAAATTATGAAATCATCTGATACATTTATATAGAGGGTTGTGATCGCATCAATGGTTACATGCAAGCAGCAGTACAATAATAAAATCATCTGATACATTTATATAGAGGGTTGTGATCACATCAATGGTTATATGCAAGCAGCAGTACAATAATAAAATAATCTGATACATTTATATAGAGGGTTGTGATCACATCGATGGTTATATGCAAGCAGCAGTACAATAATAAAATCATCTGATACATTTATATAGAGGGTTGTGATTGCATCAATAGTTACATGCAAGCAGCAGTACAATAATAAAATCATCTGATACATTTATATAGAGGGTTGTGATCGTACCAATGGTTATATGCAAGCAACAGTACAATAATAAAATCATCTGATACATTTATATAGAGGGTTGTGATCGCACCGATGGTTATACGCAAGCAGCAGTACAATAATAAAATCATCTGATACATTTATATAGAGGGTTGTGATCACATCGATGGTTATATGCAAGCAGCAGTACAATAATAAAATCATCTGATACATTTATATAGAGGGTTGTGATCACATCGATGGTTATATGCAAGCAGCAGTACAATAATAAAATCATCTGATACATTTATATAGAGGGTTGTGATTGCATCAATGGTTACATGCAAGCAGCAGTACAATAATAAAATCATCTGATACATTTATATAGAGGGTTGTGATCGTACCAATGGTTATATGCAAGCAACAGTACAATAATAAAATCATCTGATACATTTATATAGAGGGTTGTGATCACACCGATGGTTATACGCAAGCAGCAGTACAATAATAAAATCATCTGATACATTTATATAGAGGGTTGTGATCACATCGATGGTTATATGCAAGCAGCAGTACAATAATAAAATCATCTGATACATTTATATAGAGGGTTGTGATTGCATCAATGGTGGGTGATCGTACTAATGGTTATATGCAAGCAACAGTACAATAATAAAATCATCTGATACATTTATATAGAGGGTTGTGATCGCACCGATGGTTATACACAAGCAGCAGTACAATAATAAAATCATCTGATACATTTATATAGAGGGTTGTGATCGCACCGATGGTTATACGCAAGCAGCAGTACAATAATAAAATCATCTGATACATTTATATAGAGGGTTGTGTCATCGCATGATGGTTATATGCAAGCAACAGTACAATAATAAAATCATCTGATACATTTATATAGAGGGTTGTGATCGCACCGATGGTTATACGCAAGCAGCAGTACAATAATAAAATCATCTAATACATTTATATAGAGGGTTGTGATCGCTCTGATGGTTATATGCAAGCAACAGTACAATAATAAAATCATCTGATACATTTATATAGAGGGTTGTGATCGCACCGATGGTTATACGCAAGCAGCAGTACAATAATAAAATCATCTGATACATTTATATAGAGGGTTGTGATCGCATGATGGTTATATGCAAGCAACAGTACAATAATAAAATCATCTGATACATTTATATAGAGGGTTTTGATCGCATGATGGTTATATGCAAGCAGCAGTACAATAATAACATAATTTTATTTTTCCAGCATTTAAAGGGACATGAAACCCAAAATGATTTCATGATTTATGTAGAACATTCAATTTTAAACAACTTTCCAGTTTACTTCTATCATCAAATTTGCTTAATTGTTTTGGTATAATGTGTTACAGAAGCAACAATACAGTACTGGTTTCTAACTGAACAAATGGGTGAGCCAATGACAATCGGTATATATATGCAGCCACCAATCAGCAGCTAGAACCTAGGTTCTTTGCTGCTCCTGAGCTTACCTAAATAAACCGTTCAGCAAAGGATAACAAGAGAAGGAAGCAAATTAAATAATAGAAGTAAATTGGAAAGTTGTTTAAAAATTGTATGTTCTATCTAAATCATAAATATTTAATTATGACTTTACTGTCCCTTTAATGACATTTTAGTGTAGTTACTGTGACATAACAGCAGTAAATATTGTGAACAACAAATAAAACCTTGGATTTCTTGAGATTTGCACAGATTGCTTTTTCATGGTCTACAGATCTGTAGTGTGACCTGTAGAACAGACCTAGAACAGTGTGTCACAGTGTCTCAAAGTGTCACTTGACATATCTCCAATAACATTCAAGATATAAATGAATAAAATTTACAAAAATGCTACGGTAAAGCAAGGTGTTAAAAAAAGATACAAAAATCCTGCCCTAAGCGTTAAACCACTTGTTAAAAAAAGCAATTGACTACGCAAATGAGAAATGATAACTACTCAACACCAAGTAAATATTGGGAGCCCTATACTGAATGGGAAAATCTTATCTATACAGAACTAGCAGCTTTTTTGCTAACAACACCACAGAGTTCATTAAATATAGAAGGAATTATCCCCAAATGTACACACATAACATCTCAAAATGCCACTTACAGTCTTAATTATATATTTGTTGACAATATATTAATTATTCATTGTCATAAACCAGTAATTGCAACTAAAATGCCCCCTTCTGTGTTTAAACAATTTCTCTATCTTTCTGTTTTCTTTTGCTGTTCCAAGACAATTCATTTGGTTTTGTACATTATCAATTAATAAACTTACTTTTTTTTTCTTTCAAAATCAACATCTAAAAAAAAAATATTTGCCATGAAAGCTAAAATCCACAAAAACAGAAAAAAATAATAGTTTATTTATTTATTTATTTATTTTTTTACAGATCATGATATTAAGAAGCAGACAGCTTTGTGATTATACAGCTAGACAAATAAATGACTATGGGCTCAATTCCATTGAGCCATAGAAATTGAGCCGTAAGCTCCTGAAGTTGCCGACAGTTAAAAGTAGTTTACGGCTCCATTTTAAAAATTTTGCACATTGGGCGCAGTCGGTCTTTTCGTGTAGGTTTAAGTTAACATTGTGTTAAAAAAATCCATCCAACAAATTTCTCAAAAATCACTCCAAAACAAATTAGTTGCTATGGTAACCCAACCTTATACTATAAAAGAAAGAGAAAGAAAAACAAAGATAATCTTATTTATAAAACATTTTTAAATATAAGCGAATACTACTTTTTATTAAAATTAAAAGTTCTACTATATTAATATATGTAATATGTAATGCTGCCTAGGCATAGGTCTAGTTTGAATTCTGTAGATATGTGCTTGCTTATATTTTATATGTAAATACATACTGATATTTCCATAAGAACAAAAGTACAACTATTCCTATACATGGGACAATAATAAATATTACATGTTTTCCCCACATTGAAACACTTGCATTATTTGCAAGTTTTAAAATTTAAATGTGAACTAGGCATCAAAAAACAATTTTTTCCTCTTTTGCACCTAGCTGAGCTGGGTGTAATTTTTTTCAATATATCAACAGCCTCCGACAGTATATTAAGGGTTTGCTTTTCATTGTTAAAGGGACACTAAACTCAAATTTGTTCTTTAATGATTCAGATAGAGCATGCAATTTTAAACAACTTTCTAATTTACTCCTGCTATCAATTTTTTTTCGTACTCTTGCTATCTTTATTTAAAAAGTAGGAATTTAAAGCTTAGGAGCCAGACCATTTTAGGTTTAGCACTATGGATAGGGCTTGCTTATTGGTGGATACAGTTAGCAAACCAATAAGCAAGCATATCCCAGGTTCTCAACCAAAAATGGGCAGGCTCTTAAGCTTTACATTCCTGCTTTTTAAAAATATATAGCAAGAGAACAAAGCCAAATTGATAATAGGAGTTAATTAGAAAGTTGCTTAAAATTGCATGATCTATCTGAATCATTAAAGAAAAAAAATTGGGTTTAGTGTCCCTTTAACCCCTTAATGACCGGACCATTTTTCAATTTTCTTACCCTTAATGACAATGGCTATTTTTAAATTTCTGCAGTGTTTGTGTTTAGCTGTAATTTTCCTCTTACTCATTTACTGTACCCACACATATTATATACCGTTTTTCTCGCCATTAAATGGACTTTCTAAAGATACCATTTTTTTCATCACATCTTATAATTTAATATAAAAAATATATAAAATATGAGGACAAAATGGAAAAAAACACACTTTTTCTAACTTTGACCTCCAAAATCTGTTACACATCTACAACCACCAAAAAACACCCACGCTAAATAGTTTCTAAATTTTGTCCTGAGTTTAGAAATACCCAATGGTTACATGTTGTTTGCTTTTTTTGCAAGTTATAGGGCAATAAGTACAAGTAGAACTTTGCTATTTCCAAACCACTTTTTTTCAAAATTAGCGCTAGTTACATTGGAACACTGATATCTGTCCGGAATCCCTGAATATCCCTTGACATTTATATATTTTTTTTTAGAAGACAACCCAAAGTATTGATTTATGCCCATTTTGGTATATTTCATGCCACCATTTCACTGCCAAATGCGAGCAAATAAAAAAAATTGTTCACTTTTTCACAAATTTTGTCACAAACTTTAGGTTTCTCACTGAAATTATTTACAAACAGTTTGTGCAATTATGGCACAAATGGTTGTAAATGCTTCTCTGGGATCCCCTTTGTTCAGAAATAGCAGACATATATGGCTTTGGCGTTGCTTTTTGGTAATTAGAAGGCCGCTAAATGCAGCTGCGCACCACACGTGTATTATGCCCAGCAGTGAAGGGGTTAATTAGGGATCTTGTAGGGACCTTGAAGGGTTAATTTTAGCTTTAGTGTAGTGTAGTAGACAACCCAAAGTATTGATCTAGGCCCATTTTGGTATATTTCATGCCACCATTTCACCGCCAAATGCGAGCAAATAAAAAAAAAAGTGACATTTTTCACAATTTTAGGTTTCTCACTTAAATTATTTACAAACAGCTTGTGCAATTATGGCACAAATGGTTGTAAATGCTTCTCTGGGATCTCCTTTGTTCAGAAATAGCAGACATATATGGCTTTGGCGTTGCTTTTTGGCAATTAGGAGGCCTCTAAATGCTGCTGCGCACCACACTTGTATTAAGCCCAGCAGTGAAGGGGTTAATTAGGTAGCTTGTAGAGAGCTTGCAGGGTTAATTTTAGCTTTAGTGTAGAGATTAGCCTCCCACCTGACACATCCCACCCCCTGATCCCTCCCAGACAGCTCTCTTCCCTCCCCCACCCCACAATTGTCCCCGCCATCTTAAGTACTGGCAGAAAGTCTGCCAGTACTAAAATAAAAGGTGTTTTTTTTTTTTTTTTTTTTTTTTTAATTATTCAGCTGTGATGGACCCCTGCCTTAACCCCCAACCTCCCTGATCCCCCCCAAACACCTCTCTAACCCTCCCCACCTACCTATTTGCCACCATCTTGGGTACTGGCAGCTGTCTGCCAGTACCCAGTTTTCCCCAAAAAATAAAGTGTTTTTTTTTTTACTTTTAAATATTTTTTTCATTTTTTCTGTAGTGTAGCTGCCCCCCCCCAGTACCCCCACCCCCCTAACCCTACCAGATCGTATTATTATTAAAACATTTTTACAGTTTGCTGCCCCTTCCTCCCTCTTAACAAAATTCATTGGTGGCAGTGATCGCGCGCGCACACACACGCGCGCGCGCGCACGCAGGCCCCCCGCACGCTCCCGGCATCCGGCGTGCACAATGCACTTGAAGGAACCGGATGCCGGTTAGCGATGGGCCGCCCACCCTCCTCCCTGTAAGCTCCCACCCACCAACGAACGGCCCCATCGCTACCGGTGCAGAGAGGGCCACAGAGTGGCTCTCTCTGCATCGGATGCTTTTTAAAGGGTATTGCAGGATGCCTCAATATCGAGGCATCACTGCAATACCCTGAGAGCTGCTGGAAGCGATTGCGATCGCTTCCAGCACTCTCTTAGACAACTGACGTACCAGGTACGTCCATTGTCACTAACTGCTAGTTTTTGCAGGACGTACCTGGTACGTCAGTTGTCATTAAGGGGTTAACCTGGTATAAATTAGCTCTTAACAGCTACTAATACTTTCTATGGGACACAGAAATATTTTCGGCAGCTGAAGCCCGTTGTGGTACAACGCGGCATCGGAAGAAGTTGATACACGAAACTGTTTCCGACAGCAATCAGTTTGTGACCTCGCACAAACCAAATTACGGCTCAGTGGAAACAAGACATATTTTTAGCTCCTTTGCCACAGTGCATAAGAATCTGCTATTTACAGATCTGTCAACTATGATCTGAAAAATAAACTCCAAACAAATCACATTGCATCATAATAAAACGTTAGACCTCTGAATTTAGCTATTAGTTTCCTGATTTTGTTTTCTATCTGTACAAGATTTTACAGACTAGTTCTATGGACTCTTGGATCATATTTTAAATTCATTCTCCCTCTTCCCTGTATCATGTTTTTCCATCCCCCTGTATTATCTTACAGCCATCAGCCAATCACAAAATGCATATACATATATACTGTTCACTTCTGCACATGCTCAGTAAGAGCTGCAGTGTACATATATACTGTTCACTTCTGCACATGCTCAGTAGGAGCTGCAGTGTACATATATACTGTTCACTTCTGCACATGCTCAGTAGGAGCTGCAGTGTACATATATACTGTTCACTTCTGCACATGCTCAGTAGGAGCTGCAGCCTCAGAAAGTGTAAATATAAAAAGATTGTGCACATTTTGATAATGGAAGTAAATTGGAAAGTTTTTTTTTTTTTTTTTAAATTGCATGCTCTATCTGAATCATTAAAGTTTAGTGGCCCTTTATAGCACAGGGAATCAGCTGCTCTTTTTTTAAGGAACAAAAAACAGGAAACTTTAAAAAGTCCCAAATCTGGGGTAACTGGAGCTGTTGCAAATATGTCATAAAACATTGCTTCTCAACCGCGGTCCTCAAGTACCTCCAACAGACCAGGTTTTCATTATAGCTGCACAGGGGAAATAATCAGCTGATGGGTGAGAGCAGGTTAGTAACTATGGTTATTGATCAGCTGATTACTTCACCTGTGCACTGGTTCAGCTATAATGAAAACCTGGCCTGTTGGGGTTAATTGAGGATCGTGGTTGATAAACACTATCATAAAATATAGAGGTTCGCTTACAAGGTGCATTCAAATTTTTTATTGAAAGGACAGAATCAGCGGCTATGGGAATTTTCGGGCATTCTAAAGGTGTGGCCGTGGGTTTTTCACCTTATTCTTGTACAATTATTATCAGTTATTTGTAGAGCGCCAACAGATTCCCAAAGCAAGCAGAATTCATAAAGACTTTATTGCCAATGTGAAGTGTTTTGTCTTTGTGAATGAGTCTCATTGACCATTTGAAAGCTGATGAGGTTGTAGGACTTTTATTTTGCTTTCATTATCTCTGATGATTTTCTTTTGTGCATGTGTTAGAATAGACTGCTTTATATAGAGAGTACACAGTTACTAGATAAAAACAGCTCCGTTGATTAAAACAGAGCTGATTTCCCAACTTAAAGGGACGGTCTAGTTAAAATTCAATGTTCATGATTCAGATGGGGAATACAATTTTAAACAACTTTCCATTGTACTTTTATCATCAAATTTGCTTTGTTCCCTTGGTATTCTTTGTTGAACTGCTGGTGCAATGATAAATGCCGACAGTGTGTGCTGTCGGCATTTATCGATGTGCAGCGGACATGATGCGCTACTTCGTATCATGTCCGCTCGCACATTGTTAAATATGCCCCCAAGTTTCATGTCCCGTATTAAACAATTTTTCATATCAAAACTTCTAATTTAACTACTATTTAAACAGTTATTTGCTATTATGCACGCTCCTAAGCTCCTAACAGACTACCTAGGTTTACTCTAAACAATGGGTATCAAGAGAACAAAAACAAATTTGATAATAAAAGAAAATTTGAAAGTTGTTTAAAATTGCATTCTGCATCTGAATCATTAAATTTAACTTGAACTAGTCTGTGCCTTTAACTGTAGAAACAAGTATGTCCCCAAATGTTATTTGTAAATGAATCACACCATTACTAGACCGCTATATTCCTATATGATTATTTTTAAACCCATCTTACCTGATTTACTTTTACTGTAAACAGGTTTCAAACGGCCCTGTAGTAACAAATAAAATGTTTTCTAGGTTTTTTTCCAGATATGTGGCAGATTTATAGAAATATCCAGTTTCATTTGTCCCCGTGGTAATGTATGTTCTGATTTTATGACACAACCTTTCAGTAAACTTTATGTTATTTTCAGTGAAAAGGGAATATGTTCTATTACAAAATATAATAACAGGATTCTGTTTTGGTATAACTTTAAAATTCAACTGCAAAGTTTTGTTCTACGCTATGGAAAAGTAGGAATGGTTAAATATTTTGGTACATACACATAATAACAGATGTTGGCAGTTTCTGCCCAGTTTCTGTCCATTTTATTTGTCTGTCTAATGTTTGCTGAACATTCTATGCTCTATTTGTCAGAACAAATGTTTATTTACCATTTATGGAATGTAACATTTTAATATAGAATGGGACATTTTGCATATTTACATTCAAGTGCTCTCATAGGCCCCTATTTATCAACCATTCAACTTACTTGCATTCGCCGGCACCAATACGCTCGCCTAAGATCGTCTAACATTGCTGCCGCGGACCTGAATACGTTCTCCAAAGTTACCAAAAAAGTTGTTAAAAAGCCGTGCACCAAGTACGGGGCGATGAGCAGCGGATCTCGCTGCTCTTTGGCTTTTTCCTAGCTTTATTGGTATACTGTCACTAAACACCCACACTATACTAAAATGTTTTGCCCCTATACCGCCGCTCCTGGACCCCGCCACAACTAAATAAAGTTATTAACCCCTAAACAGCCGCTCCCGTAGCCCACCGCCACCTACATTATACTTATTAACCCCTAATCTGCCGCCCCTACACCGCCGCCACCTACATTATGTTATTAACCCCTAATCTCTCGCCGCCACTATATTAAATTTATTAACCCCTAAACCTAAGTCTAACCCTAACACCCCCTAACTTAAATCTAATTTAAATAAATATTAATAAAATTACTATCATTAACTAAATTATTCCTATTTAAAATGAAATACTTACCTGTAAAATAAACCCTAAGCTAGCTACAATATAACTAATAGTTACACTGTAGCCAGCTTAGGGTTTATTTATTTTTTACAGGCACGTTTTTATTTATTTTAACTAGATAGAATAGTTAGTAAATAGTTATTAACTATTTAATAACTACCTAGCTAAAATAAATACAAAAGTACCTGTAAAATAAAACCTAAGTTACAATTACACCTAACACTACACTACAATTAAATACAATTAACTAAATTATATACAATTATCTAAAGTACAAAACCCCCCCACTAAATTACAGAAAATAATAAACAAATTACAGAAATTTAAACTAATTACACCTAATCTAATAGCCCTATCAAAATAAAAAAAGCCCCCCCAAAATAAAAAAAACCCTAGCCTAAACTAAACTACCAATAGCCCTTAAAAGGGCCATTTGCGGGGCATTGCCCCAAAGTAATCAGCTCTTTTACCTGTAAAAAAAAATACAAACAACCCCCCCAACAGTAAAACCCACCACCCACACAACGAACCCCCCAAAAAAAAATACTGTCTTAAAAATCCTAAGCTCCCCATTGCCCTGAAAAGGGCATTTGGATGGGCATTGCCCTTAAAAGGGCAGTTCACTCTTTTGCAGGCCCAAAGCCCTAACCTAAAAATAAAACCCACCCAATACACCCTTAAAAAAACCTAACACTAACCCCCTGAAGTTCGACTTACCGGGAGACGTCTTCATCCAAGCCGGGCAGAAGTGGTCCTCCAGACAGGGAGAAGTCTTCATCCAAGCCGGGCAGAAGTGGTTCTCCAGGCGGCAGAAGTCTTCATCCAGACGGCATCTTCTATCTTCAGCCATCCGGCGCGGAGCGGGTCCATCTTTAAGACATCCGACGTGGAGCATCCTCTTCGGCCGATGACTACCCGACGAATGAAGGTTCCTTTAAGTGATGTCATCCAAGATGGCGTCACTTACATTCCGATTGGCTGAATTGGAACAGCCAATAGGATTGAGCTTGCATTCTATTGGCTGTTCCAATCAGCCAATAGGATTGAAGTTCAATCCTATTGGCTGATTGCATCAGCCAATAGGATTTTTTCTACCTTAATTCCGATTGGCTGATAGAATTCTATCAGCCAATCTGAATCTAAGGGACGCCATCTTGGATGACGTCACTTAAAGGAACCTTCATTCGTCGGGTAAGTCGATCTTCAGGGGGTTAGTGTTAGGTTTTTTTAAGGGTGTATTGGGTGGGTTTTATTTTTAGTTTAGGGCTTTGGGCATGCAAAAGAGCTAACTGACCTTTTAAGGGCAATGCCCATCCAAATGCCCTTTTCAGGGCAATGGGGAGCTTATTTTGTTTAGTTATTATTTTTGTGGGGGGGGTTGGTTGTGTGGGTGGTGGGTTTTACTGTTGGGGGGTTGTTTGCATTTTTTCTACAGGTAAAAGAGCTGATTACTTTGGGGCAATGCCCCGCAAAAGGCCCTTTTAAGGGCTATTGGTAGTTTAGTTTAGGCTAGGGTTTTTTTTATTTTGGGGGGGATTTTTTTATTTTGATAGGGCTATTAGATTAGGTATAATTAGTTGAAATTTCTGTAATTTGTTTATTATTTTCTGTAATTTAGTGTTTTTTTTTGTACTTTAGATAATTGTATATAATTTAGTTAATTGTATGTAATTTATTTAATTGTATTTAATTGTAGTGTAGTGTTAGGTGTTATTGTAACTTAGGTTAGGTTTTATTTTACAGGTACTTTTGTATTTATTTTAGCAAGGTAGTTATTAAATAGTTAATAACTATTTAATAACTATTCTACCTAGTTAAAATAAATACAAACTTGCCTGTAAAATAAAAATAAACCCTAAGCTAGATACAATGTAACTATTAGTTATATTGTATCTAGATTAGGGTTTATTTTACAGGTAAGTATTTAGTTTTAAATATGAATAATGTAGTTAATGATATTAATTTTATTTATATTTATTTAAATTAGATTTAAGCTAGGGGGTGTTAGGGTTAGACTTAGGTTTAGGGGTTAATAAATTTAAAATAGTGGCGGCGACGCTGGGGACGGCAGATTAGGGGTTAATAACATAATGTAGGTGGCGGCGGTGTAGGGGTGCAGATTAGGGGTTAATAACATAATGTAGGTGGCGGCGGTGTAGGGGGGCAGATTAGGGGTTAATAACATAATGTAGGTGGCGGCGGTGTTGGGGGTGGCTACTTAGGGGTTAATAAATATAATGTAGGTGGCAGCGATGTCGGGGCGGAAGATTAGGGGTGTTTAGACTCGGGGTACATGTTAGGGTGTTAGGTGTAAACATAACTTTATTCTCCCATAGGCATCAATGGGATATCGGGCAGCAGCGAACATGAGCTTTCGCTGCTTTCAGACTCCCATTGATTCCTATGGCATCCGCCGCCTCCAGGGCGGCGGATTGAAAACCAGGTAAGCTGGGTCGGAATAGTGCCGAGCGTACCTGGTAGAAATTTGTTAACTTACAAAAGTAGTTAGTGCCAAATTTGCATTCGGAACATCTGTAATGACGTAAGCATTGATCTGTGTCGGACTTTGACCGGCGGATCGTATGTTATGTCACAAAATTCTACTTTTGCCAGTCTGTAGGGTTTGATAAATAAGGGGAATCGGGCTCGCCACAATAACGCTGCGGAATTCCAGCGTATTTGCGGTTGACGGATTGATAAATAGATCCCATAGACTTCAGTGTAAACCTATGGGAATCAATATTCAGATGTAATTC
This sequence comes from Bombina bombina, assembly GCF_027579735.1. Taxonomy (NCBI): domain Eukaryota; kingdom Metazoa; phylum Chordata; class Amphibia; order Anura; family Bombinatoridae; genus Bombina; species Bombina bombina. The sequence goes on from NC_069500.1 coordinate 1,391,231,618, forward strand.
AAATGTTAAAGTTGGTTTTCAAATAATATTAACATTTGTTCTATGGAAACATTTGAATAATAGAACAGATGTCAAGAGGAACATTTGATATAATTAATTTTCTAATGTCAAAATTCAGAATTTCACCCAACTATACTGAAAAAATGTGTACTACTGTATATGCATATACTAGCCAGGGAGAAAAAGTTACTAATTTCGATAAAAAGTTACAAGTTCACCGAAACACAGAGACAACTATAAAATTCTTATTAGTCTGCTACAATTTCTACTTATACTTTATACTTCCAGTAGTCACAGACTAGTGAATATTCCCATCTTTCTCTATATAAAGGAACTATAATTAAAGAGATGCAGAACTATAATAATTTCACCTTTATATGGTCCTAATGACTTGCTATACCTGGTCCATAGTAATAAATATATTGCAAATTGCACCTCATTGAAACTACCACCCATAATTTCAGTACTTATGTACTACTGGTCTTTGTTGTTATATATAAAATAGATAAGATAAGAAGGCGCACCCATTTGAATGGGGAAGTTCTTGAGATATCTATATATATATAATTTATAAGGGATAGGAAAGTCACAATTAAACATCCATGATTCAGGTACAGCATGTAATTATAAGCTCTTTTAATTTCACTTCTGTTTTCAAATCTAGTTGTTCTTTTGGTATTGGTTGTTGAAAAAGAGCTAATAAAACCTTAAAAAATAAATCTACATGATGTTATTCTCAAACTAAACTTTTCTTTGAATGCCTCATTCTATCTAGCATTTATTTAGTGTCTAATGTCCCTTTAATGAAAACGAATGTATATGTTCCACGAACTTGTAAAATTAAACAAACTCTGAATAGTGCAGCAAATGAACATTCTGAAAAAAAATTTTTTTTTCCAGAATATTCGTTTTGAAAGATTTGGATGAAATACATTTTTTGGATGAAATACATTCACTAGTTGGATTCAACAATAGATAGACACAACTGCTCATGTCTCTAGAACGCTCCAGAATGCCCCAGCCCATGGAGGCGCCTTTCTTTCTATTCAGCCAGACTACGTTAACGTAAGAAAATAGATATCCACATATTTTACAGTTACAGAAATTTACATAAACCATTTTGCAAGTGAGTTTCCTGTACTGAATATAATTATTGTTACTGCTAGCAGTCCGTGTTTAAAGGGACAGTCTACACCTTAGTCATCTTAAAAGCTTACCTTAGATTAAGCTGCAAATAGTCTCCTGCACCACTTCTATATCATGCAGCAGTAATGGTAAAAAAGTTATTTGAAAATGAATATTGTTTCTGGCCACTACGAAATGGCTGTCAAGTTCCGCCCACTGATGGCCTCACAATCTGGCCTTATATGGCTTCCAATCACAAAATACTCACTAGTTTGATTCAACAAACTGTCAATGCTATTCAGCAGAGTGGTTAGATGCAGCCCAGATTGTGATGTCATCAGTGGGCTGAGCTTGGCAGTCATTTCAAAGTGGCCAGAAACATTATTCATTTTCCAAAATTTTTTTTTACCATTCCTTCTGCATGATTTAGAAAAGGTGCAGGAGGCTATTTGCAGCATAAAGGGATAGTAAACCCAATTTTTTTTCTTTCATGGTTCGAATAGAGCATGCAATATTAAGCAAGTTTCTAATTTACGTCTATTCTCATTTTGTTTTCGTTCTTTTGATATCTTTATTTGAAAGCAGGAATAAAATAGCCGACCCATTTTAGGTTCTGCACTTGGGTAGCGCTTGCTGATTGGTGGGTAAATGTAGCCACCTATCAGCAAGAGCTATCCAGGGTTCTGAACCAAAAATGGCCGGGCACCTAAGCTTTCATTCTTGCTTTTTTCAAATAAAGATACCAAGATAACGAAGAAAAATCTATAATAGGAGTACATTCCAATGTTGATTAAAATAGCATGCTCTATCCGAATCATAAAAGAAAAAAAAAAAATTGGGTTTAGTATCCCTTTAATGTTAGGTACGACTTTAAGATGACTAAGGTGTAGACTGTCCCTTTAATGTGCAAAATAGTAACCAAGATTGCAAACTTTTTGCTACATCGTCTATTGGTCAGAAAGATTTTGGAAAGTTTGTGATTGTTTCGTTCTTCAGCAATAATAATGCCATGCCATTTTGGTAGCTACCAGGCAACATCATTATTTTATTATAAATATGCAGACTTAGGTATAAAGTTATTTACAAGAGTTGCAATGCTCTATATCTTAAGAGTTTTCTTACTTTTTCCCATTATATAACTTTATTAACTGTGTGGATTTCAGACATTATATTTCTTACTTTTTTCCATTATATAACTTTATTAACTGTGTGGATTTCAGACATTATATCACCTTCCCAAATACTGAAAAAAGCAAATAAACTGCAAACAAAAGCAACACCTACATTTCAGTATATCTGATTATTCTGTTTATTTTTTTACCTTCCTAAGGCCCTTTATGACCATAAAGGCTACACAGTAAAAATTCATCAGATAATGTGTAAAAGGCACAGCAGGCTCAGGCCTGAGGGAGATTAAAAATGTTTTCAAAAATGTTTTTTTTTTCAACTCAGTCCTAAGGCATTTTGTAACAGGGAACTTCTGATGCACATAGAATCTATTGTGGCTCACTTAAAAGTTTGCACCTTTGCTCTAGGGAATTATCAAAATAATTTCATAGTCTGTGTTGAAGCAATGACCTTGAAAAATGATTAATTTATAGTAGAAACGTAAACAGTATGTGAATGCGCTTGAATTGTGAGATGTGGTTACATATCATGTTGATTTGGTGATGTGAGCATTTACGCTTAAACGACTTTAACAAATTAGATCAAGATAACCAATACAAAATAACAGACATCTTCTCCTAAATGTACCAGCCTTGAAAATATACACATTTTTATATATTGTTCCTATAAATCATGTGTAAACCATACAATGTCACTATATATTTCTTAAAACAATAGTGTTCAATTTTTACATGAGCAAACATTGCAATTTATTTTTTCATGAGTGAGCAAATTTTACAATTTTAGAAACGTTAGTAATGAAATAAAAACATGTACTGTACTTAGGTCACCTCTCTTGGATGGGACGTGTTAATGCGCTCAAAATGAACCTTCTCCCTAAATTTCTGTATCTGTTTCAGGTCCTTCCTCTGGATATCCCCTCCTCAGATCTAACACATCAACAGAAATTGTTTGATTCTTTTATTTGGGATCAGAAGCGCACTAGAGTGACCAAAAATACTTTATACCTCGACAGAGAACATGGCAGTTTGGGTGCCCCGAACCTTACATCATACTTTAAGGCAGCTCAGCTAGCTCGGATAGTTGCATGGAAACATTCACACCGCGAGAAACCCTGGGTACAATTAGAATCCTCCTTAACAGGCGGACACAACCTTGGAGAGACTCTGCCCAAACATAGACCTCCAGAAGCTTATACAAATCACTATGTAGCTGCCACTCTAAAAGTTTGGGATAAGACCCTTGCCTCTGATAACTCAATCTCGACCATACCCTCTCCCCTTACCCCAGTCCTTAACAATCTTCTCTTACTACATCCACACTCCTTGCAAACCCCGACTATCGCAAATTCTCCCTCCAATGTTCCAGCTCATTTGGTACTTTATAAAGGACAAGTTCATTCACAATTGGAACTCTCTCAACTGCTAGGCCCCCCATTCCATCAATGGTTCCCCTACCTACAGCTCAGACATGCTATAGTGAATAGTCCAGCTACTGTCAACCTTACAAGACCTCTCAATCCTTTCGAAACACTGTGCACCACCCCCTCTATGATGAGATCCAATATCTCTATAATCTACAAATTACTCAGGGGCTCCTTCCCGATTAAACGACCCTCATATATACCCAAATGGGAGAAAGAACTTGATACCGCTCTCACTGAGGCTCAATGGAGCCACATTTTTGTGGAAACTTAAAGGTTGTCCCTCTCGCTAGATGAACTATAAGCTATTATCCATATAGTACCTGACCCCACATAGACTACATAGTATATTCCCTAACTCCTCCTCTCTCTGTTGGAGACATTGTGGGGGGACGGGAACCTTATCACACATCATGTCCATTGCTGCAAACATATTGGAAAGATATCAGTAAATGCATAAATGCCACACTAGGGCTTAATATTACACTTTCCCCTTGTATAGTTCTGTTACATGACACCTCCCCATTTCCTGTATATACCGTAGACCGTTATTCCGCTGTCTCTTCAACTGTGCTAAATGCCTAATACCTAGATTCTGGAAGTCCACACAGACCCCTAATTCCCATGTGGGTGAGAGAGGTGGATCACATCTTATCTTTAGAAAGAATACATTACACCTTTATAGTTAAGCAAGATTTCATTGCAGACATTCTTTATATTTGGGAACAAAGGAAGGCTTGATTATGGTTTGTCGTCCCAATATTGCCAAACTTAAATTTGTGAAATACTGTGTTACTCTCCCTAGAACAAGTAGTGATAAAGAATGCAATGCCTATTTATGTATTAATCGATGTGGTAAACTGTAAACCCTTCTTTATATTTGTGTCTCCCCTAGGAACTCAGGGACAGATTGCTCTTTTATCAGCGTCATACGTATCTTTGAATTGATCTCTGCTATACTAAATGTTGACACTCATTATTGTAACAAAGTATCCTAATTTGGTGTAACTCTGCTGTTATGATTAAAATCAAATCTATAATTTTATTCTCTGTACACTTGTTTGAAAAACTTAACAAAAATAGTTGATTTGAAAAAAAAAACTTGTACTGTACTTATGAGTGATTTAGTAATATATATATATATAAATATATATATATATATATATATATATATATATATATATATATATATACACACACACACACACAAACACAACCCCAATTCCGAGAAGTTGGGACAGTATAGAAAATGCAAAAAAACAAACAAAAAGAGTAAAATGAAAATTCAATTCACCCTGTACTATATTGAAAACACTTTATTTACACATTATTATATGTTACTTTGTGCCTTTAATGTATTTTTGAAAATATACTCTCATATACCAACACGTTCCAAAAAGTTGGGACAGAGGCAATTTAGAACTAATAGCGAAGTGACAAGTTGAAATAAGAAGGTGATGTGAAACAGGTGAGGCAATCATGTAATCATAGTATACAAGGAGCCTCTAAAAAGGCCTAGTCCTTGAAGAGCAAGGATGGGTCGAGGCTCGCAATCTGCCAACACTTTAAGAACAACATTGCCCAAAGACAAATCGGTAGGATTTTGGGCATTTCACCTTCTACAGTGTACAATATAATTAAAAGATTTTAAAAATATGGTCAAAACTCAGTGCATAAAGTGCAGAAAACCACTTCTGAATGTGCGTGATTACCGATCCCTCAGATGTCCCTGTTTAAAAAACGTCATGAGCCTGTAAAAGATATGCTGGCATAAACCTTTGTCAGTCAACATCATTCGCCACTGCATCCACAGATTCAAGTTAAAGGGACACTGAACCCAAATTTTTTCTTTCGTGATTCAGATAGATCATGCAATTTTAAGCAACTTTCTAATTTACTCCAATTATCAATTTTTCTTCGTTCTCTTGCTATCTTTATTTGAAAAAGAAGGCATCTAAGCTTTTTTATTAGTTCAGGACTCTAGACAGAGCACTTTTTTATTGGTGGATGAATTTATCCACAATCAGCAAGAACAACCCAGGATGTTCACCAAAAATGGGCCAGCATCTAAACTTACATTCTTGCATTGCATATAAAGATACCAAGAGAATGATGAAAATTTGATAATAGGAATAAATTAGAAAGTTGCTTAAAATGTCATGCGCTATCTGAATCACGAAAAAAAAAAATTGGGTTCAGTGTCCCTTTAAGGCTTTACTATGCAAAGCAAAATTCATACATCAACACTGTCCAGAAGCGCCGCCAACTTCTCTGGGCTCGGTCTCACCTGAGATAGACAGTAGCAAAGTGGAATCGTGTTTTGTGATCCGACGAGTCAACATTTTAAATAGTTTTTGGAAAAAACAGTCGTTGTGTTGTCCGGGCCAAAGAGTAAATGGACCATCCAAGCTGTTATCAGCATCAGGTCCAAATGCCAGTGTCTGTCATGGTATGGGAGTGTCAGTGCCCATGGCATGGGTAACTTGCACATCTGTGAGGGCACCATTAATGCAGAAAGATCTTTATAAATTTTGGAGCAACATATGCTGCCATCCAGAAGTCGTTTTTTCTAGGGATGTCCCTACATTTTCCAGCAAGACAACGCAAACCACATTCTGCCCAAATTACAAGCACATGGTTGCGTAAGATGAGAGTGCGGGTGCTAGCATGGCCTGCCTGCAGTCCCGACCTGTCTCCAATTAAGACTGTGTGGTGCATTATAAAGTGCAAAATAAGGCAAGGAAGGCCCTGTACAGTTGTACAGCTGAAGACATGATTAATGGATGAATGGGGGGAAATTCCGCTTGCTAAACTTAACCAACTGGTGTCTCCAGTGCCCAAACACTTAATAAGTGTTATTAAAAGAAAAGGTGATGTTACTCAGTGGTTGACTGTCCCAACCTTTTTGGAGTGTGTTGCAGTCATCAGATTTGAAATGAGTGTATATTTTCAAAAATACATTAAATTCACAAAGTAAAACATCAAATAAAATGTTAATAATGTGTTTCAATATAGTACAGGGTGAATTAAATTTTCAAATGACTCTTTTTGTTTTTTGCATTTTCCATACTGTCCTAGCTTTTTTTTGGAATTGGGGTTGTGTGTGTGTATATGTATATATATATATATATATATATATATATATATATATATATATATATATATATATATATATATATATATATATATATATATATATATATATATGTATAAATATATATATATATGTATATGCTTATAAGCTTCTCAACGTATAAATGTATAGTTAGTCCAATAAAAAAGTATCATTGCTCAATGCAATACTCTTGTTATTTTGATATATATATATCCAAGTAAAGGCAAACAGTTCTCCAGTCGTGTATGTGTGTAAAAAGCAAATTTATTAGTTAACTCTTTAAAATCATATACACGTCATGTTAAAATACTGAAAAGGGCATCAGATTTCACGCATTTCAGCTCTGCTGAGCCATACTCATAGACCTCTGATCTGGTGCAGTGGCTGCACAACTTTATATACAATGTAATTAGGTCAATTAAAAACACTTGCCCAATTAAGTTTTAACCTATTAACCCCTGATAGCATTCTTATCCATTCTATGTTATAAGTTTTATTCAGGGTAAATGTTAAAGTGTGTTTATGTTTTCTAATGGGCTTCTGGAGTCTTATATAATATTTAGAGAAACAATCTGTCTGTCTTATACTGGTTTTACTGTTTATACTTTTATAAAGCTATTTCATTCTCATAAGTATGAGTTATATTAGATTGTCAGTATGACATTTCATTGTTATCCAGTGTGTTCATAATACATTCAATGGCATTAGTCAGAGCACTTTAATTATAAAATAATCTGGATGCTATAAACTAGGTTTTAGGACTCATAAATAGATGATAGCAATTCACTTGGGACCATTTGATTGGTATATTTATTCCCAAAAATTTATGAGTTCAAACCTAGAGTTGAATCCATAAGGAATGTTGGTTTTTAAATGGAACATCCAATATACTTCTTTCTTACTGAGTATACTGTCTAAATCACCTCCCCTTGAGTCTAAAGTTATTTTTTCTACTACTGTCCACTTAAGTGATTGTGTGTTCCTGTCATGTTCCTCTATGAAATGTTTTGTTATAGGTAGGAGTTTATCTTCTCTTTGTCTGCTTTTTTCTGTGTCTACCGTAATACACGATAGATGTTCTCTTATACGGTTTCTTATTTCCCTTACCGTTTTACCAATATATTTAAGTTTACAAATATTGCACTCTATGAGATACACTACCCCCTTGTCTCTGCAATTTAAATATCTATTTATCTGAAAAATGTCTCCAGTCTTAGTTGATTTAAAGGTGTTTCCTGTGTCTGCATGTTTGTAAGCGTTGCAGTCACTATAACCACACTTGTAAAGTCCTTTGGTTTGTAACCATGTTGTTTGTTTAGCTGTTTTTATGTTTGTTGGGGAGACCATGTTCCCTATCGTTTTTCCTCTCCTGTATGAGAATAAACTATTTTTGTCTAATATTTTTGCTAGGCTATTGTCGTCCTTCAAAATTGGTAAATGTTTTTTCATTATGTTACAAATTTGATTGTATTGTGGCGAGTATTGTGTAACAAATTTGATTCTATTTCTTTCATAGCGGGGTTTCCTTTTTGGTTTTATTTTAATCAAGTCTGCCTGTTCTTTTGTAGACACTGCCATACGAGCATTTTTGATAGTTTGCTTGTTATAACCCCTGTCCTTTAGTTGTTTATCTAATATCATAGCCTCTTTTAGATAGTCTGTTTCATTTGAACAATTACGCGTTTTACTCTGATATGTTGGCCCTTTGCTATAGCTCTAAATGTTTCTTTAGGGTGATTACTCTTCGCATGTAATAATGCATTCTTAGAAATAGGTTTCTTGTATATAGTTGTCTTTATTACTCTGCAAAATGTGTTACCTCGCAACGTGAGATCCAAATAGTTAATCTCTCTTATTTGTAATTCATGTGTGAATTTAATTCCCATTCGGTTAGATTCAATGTATTTTAAGAAGTTCTCCAATGAAATGTCATCTCCTTCCCATCAAAATGAGATCATCAATAAATCTGTCGTATAGTTTAATGTGTTCCTTGAAGGGTTTTCCACCTGCATAGATGTGGCACAGCTCCCACCACCCCATGAATAGGTTAGCGTACGTGGGGAAAATTTTTGCCCCCATAGCTGTGCCACATCTATGCCACAGATTTTTAAAAACAAAATATATGCTTACCTGATAAATTAATTTGTTTTAAGGTGGTGAGAGTCCACAAGTCCATTACTAAATTCTACCACTTTGACGTTTTTGCTTTTTCAAAAGCAGCTTTTGGTTGGAAAGTTCTCCAGTCAGCAGTGTCTGGAAATTAGGTGCCTGCGTTTGTTAAAAATGTTTTATTTCGCTTGGGGATTGGTTCCCAGATGTAATGGACTTGTAGACTCTCCCCACCTTACGAAAGAAAAAAAAATGTATGCTTATGCCTGATAAAGACAAATAATTTAGAGGACCAAAATCAGCATGGTTTTACTTCAGGGAGATCATGTCAGACTATTCTAACTTACTTCTTTGATTATGTAACAAAATGATTGGATGAGGGTGGAGCAGTTGATGTAGCATATCTAGATTTCAATAAAGCAACACAACAAACTAATTCACAAACTGTATCTCTTTGGTCTAGACTTAAAAATTGTGAACTGGGGGGCGGAGCAAGCTCTGGGTCTGAACGGTCGCACATTGACATAGCTCTGGCTATATACTGCAAATAATTGTATATTTGGCTGTTCAGCCCAGCCTCATTTATAGCCACAGGGCACCAACTAGCCCATAGACTTCAAGGAGCAAATTTACAGGCTAAGAGATAGTGGCAAGCAGGGTACTTCTGCAAAATCTTATGGCGCCCTTTATCGAGATCCTTGTGAGCAGCCATTTTCCTGCTGGTGAGGGAGTCGCTTGTCTGGACTATGAGGAATTGGCACTAAGGACGATAACTCTGTGGAAGGAACCCTTTGTGTTACCCATTCCCAACAATAATGGTGGTAGAAGTCCTTGAGGAAGGATTATACGATATGTGCACGCTATTTATACAGTGGTTTGGGACAGTTCACATGCAGCCGACTATTGCTACCTATATAGCACCTTGTCAGGGAACATCACTTATTTGTGTTGCACACTTTACCTATGTACTTATTTCACACCACTTGTAATTTTGCAAACATTATTTTGCTAACATAAGTTTCTGTCTGTTCTGCCTGTGTTCCACACCTGCTTCCTGTAGCCTAACCACAACGCTCAGAGCTAAGTTCCATGGCCCATATGCTGCCTACATATTTCTTGTAAGCCGCAAAATACATTTTTTTCTTTGCTACAAAATACATTTTTTTTCTTTTCTTCATGTCTGTCTGCTTTTTTTATGCTGCATGCCAATAAGGCCATTAGGAAATATATTACTGTGTTATGCTTGGCCAATAAAATGATGCCACGCACCAGAAATGCCCACGTGTGTCCACGTCTATATATTGTGCTTTTGGGTCCCACAATAAAGGAGACATTTGCTAATGATAACCTGCCTGTGTGTGTTATTTTGGTAATTGTTTCCCAGACGTCTGAGAAGGTCACTGTTTTCATCCAAGACTCATCTTCCAATATTGTCCCGGGAAAATTCCTAACAGTCTGGTGTCAGAAGCTGGGATTGACCACAAAGAGGGACCCTCAACCCTCGACGGGGTAAGTAATTTTGTCTAAAATTTTGTGACTTGATTTCTGTACCCTGTTGGGGGGGGCCCGTTAAGGTCAATACATTTATTTGGGGGAATTGGTCTTTGGTAGAACCCGGGTGGGTAAAAAGTGTCTAGGCAGACCTCCGCGGAGCTTAAGGTTTAAGGTTTAATTTGGCCCTCTGAAGTCTTGGTTGAGACCAGTGCCTTATTGCTGCTATTTATGTTTTGTCTTGTTGTTGCAACTCTATTATAAGTACATATACGCAGGTGTAAGACGCACCGTTTACCGTGTCGAAAGTCACTGCCTAATGATGCACGGATAAACGATAGCACGGTGACACCTGTATAGAATGTGCACTTTTGCTTCATATTGTAATTGTTCTGTTATTTGAGTCATATGTATCATGAAATTATTTGTTTTATATGTTCTGTACTACTCATATTGTATACTGTTTGTATTTTAATATTGCGATTCTATTATGAGGACATAGACACAACTCGTGTCCTGTGTTCACTATTACTCACCATTTCTTATTGTATTTTCATTGTATATTTCATTGCTGCTATTTTATTATAAGGACATAAGGTTCATCCTGTGTCTACTATTGCATGAGTTAGTGGAGACAACAACTGACTTTAAGTACTAAGATACTCCGTCCTGGCTAGCAGTTTTGAAGACTACATGTAACAGTGTATGAAACAGCTGTTGTTAGTGACGGATTAGTCAGAATTTGCCTCCATTAGACGCTAAATCCCTTTGATTGTGTGTGTGTGTAAGGCTATTACTGGTCAGGGGTCATGGGGACCGGTCAAAGTAAACAAAGCCAAACTGAGGGAGAAACATGTAAACAATTTGTGGCTAGACAGGAGGATGTAGGGTGGGCAATGGTCATCCCATTTTTAGATGACGTCAGTGGCTATACAGAGTATATAGATCCAAGAAATGCATTTCCTAGGAGTGGTTGTAATTGTAAATTTCATAAAGACATGTTAAGAGGTTTGTGTTTGGGAAATGAAAAAGCATTTGATTTGTATACAGGAGATCCCGATTGGGACATGCAATACATGAGACAAGCTGCTGAGTATTGGTTAAAATATTGTGACAGATATAAATTCAGTGGTAATAATAGACACAGTAAAATAGATAAATCTAAACTTTCTAGAATTATTTTACGTCCTCCTCCAATAGTCTATGCGAAAAATGTCCCAGATACAATAGCCACTGCCCCTATGGCTGCGCCACCGCCATATGCGGGAATATATCCAAGTGTTACTAATTATAATGACGATGATTTAATTGTGGCTTACAATACAACCAGAACACGTCCACCCCCTCCACTTCATGGAGATGTACAGGGGGCTGAGGCACCTGATGACGTAAGTGTCCAGGAGCCTCATAGAATTGAGCCTGCAAGAGAAGCACAAAATTTTGTAGTTACATCTGGTGGCCGTGTTAGTACTCGACCAAGGAGATATAGTGACTCCGACTACCGCCCACGTCCGAATGTAACTTTGCCAGTCCATGGAATTCACACTCCCGAGTCTCCGGACGTCTCTGTCCGCAATGAGACCAAACAACAATTAATGCCTTGGGTACCACAACCTATTCAAAAACATGAAGATGCAAATTGGGCAGACCCCCGCTGCATCTCTGGCACTAGTGCCATAAGTACTATGCCATATTTAATTGCTGGGGACCAAATGATTATCAAACCCCTCACGGCAGGTGAATTAAGTGATATTACCAGGGACTGCCCCGACCCTTTAAGACAACCTGCTGCCTGTATCCTTCACCTTAAACGATATTTACAGGGAGCCATGTATACACAAACTGACATTAAAATGATAATTGATAAATTGTATAATTATCACGAAAATGATGAATGGGATTGGACTAAAGTTCCTACAATACACACAAATGACACAAGCACCTCAGTCACTTCATATGGTTTGGCAAACCCAGTGACTAGGGCAATCATGTGGACAGAATTAGAAACTGAAATAAAACGCTGTAGTAAGACACAGCAATCTATGAGTGCAGTTTTAGCATACAAGCAAAAACCATGGTGGCTGTCTGTGCCCAAGAGCATGGTAGTAACTCTTTCCGTCCTGTAGCCTTTTTATCTAAAAAGTTGCCCATCCCTGTGCAGGGTATGCCTTCATGCCTGCGATCCCTCGCAGCGTGTGCTATGGCCGTTGAGATGTGCGAACCTATCACACTGGGACATTCACTTGTTTTACATACCTCCCATCAGGTTTTGCACCTCCTTAACAATCTGCAAACACAACACATGACTGCCCAGAGACTTAGTGGTTATGAAATACTGCTTACCAGTACTTCTGAGTTAACCATTAAGTACTGTGCAACTAACTCAGGCCCTGCGTCTATTCTCAAGGCCTTGTTATCCTCTGACGTACCACAATCTGACCTCCCCCTTCATGACTGCATTGCACTCATTCACTCCAGCACAACACCACGCCCTGACCTCCGGGACACCCCTATTCCGGGGGTTCCTGACGTCTTTGTGGATGGCTCATGTCGCCGCCCAGATGACCACACGTACCTTGCAGGATATGCAGTGGTCCAGCTTCCCGACATTGTTATTGAATCTTCCTGTGTCATGCATAATTCTGCTCAGGCAGCTGAATTAATAGCTCTCACTCGAGCCTGTGAACTTTTTGCTGATGCCTCTGTAAATATCTATACCGACTCCAGATATGCCTTTGGAGTGGTACATGATTTTGGCATGATTTGGAAACAAAGAGGTTTCAAGTCTGCCGACGGTAAAAGCATCAGTCACACCACACTTATCACAGAACTCTTACAAGCCATCCTGCTCCCAAAAGAAATAGCTGTCATACACTGCCGAGCACATACTAACCTTAACAATCCTATTGCTAGGGGTAATGCATTAGCTGACACAGTAGCCAAACAAGCAGCTAAGATCTCTCCATTTCAAGACAGTGTTTATCCCATACTTGTGGCACCCTCTCTGGTCGACGATGTGCTCACATCGTCACTACAGCAGTTTGCCACTGTCACTGATATCAAATACTGGGTCTCTCAGAAGCTCGAATTAAACCCTCAGGGGTTTTATTCGAAAGAGGGGAAAGATGGGACAATCATTGGTATCCCTGAAACTAGTGCACCCATTTTTATTTCACAAGCCCACGGTGTCAGTCACCTGAGCATCCACAACACTTTACAGTTAATCAAACCTTACTTCTGCATACAAAATCTACAGTTACATGTACAATCTTACATTAACCGTTGCATCACTTGTCTGCAAACCAAACACAACAATAAACCTGCAAAACATGAACATCTAACACCACCATCCGCACCTTTCACCCACCTGCAGATAGATTTCACACACATACCTAAAACAGGAACCAAACAGTTTTACCTGCTGGTCATAGTTGACCAATTTTCTCGCTGGCCTGAGGCCTTTCCTACCACTAGGGAAGACGCAAAAACAGTAGTGAAACACCTTTGCACTGATGTCATTCCCAGATTTGGTTGCCCCCTGCAGATTAACTCAGACAATGGCCCAGCTTTTGTTAGTAAGGTATTGCAGGAATTGGTAACTCACTTACAGATAAAATGGAAGTTTCACATACCATATCACCCCCAGAGCTCAGGGGTGGTAGAAAGGATGAACCGGACCATTAAGGAAAAACTCCTTAAGGCCACGGGAGGGAATTGGGTCAAATGGCAGGATCATTTACCTGCAGTCTTAGCTGAGGTACGGATGTCCCCAAGTAAATCCACTCAGCTGTCTCCTTTTGAGATTTTAATGGGTAGACCGTTCCCCACTCCCTGGGTCAGGAACCCACACATAGTCACTGGTGATTTAGATTTAATCAGGGAACGATATGTACATGAATTAATCTCTGTTTTGAATGGCAACTATGGTGATGTGGCTTCTTGTTTTCCTCTTCCCTCACAGAAACCAACCCACAGCTTCAAGGTCGGAGACACAGTGTGCATCAGAAAACTGAATAAAGCAAAGAAGGGAGGCTTCCCATACGGTCCACCTACCGAAGTTGTGGCCATCACTCGTACTGCCATCCTCACAGCCCAGGAGCCCATCTGGATCCACGCATCTAGGGTAAAGCTCTGTCCAAAGAGGGGTGAAGCTGGCTGTCTAGTCCCTTCTGAAACATCTGTACCACCAGTCCAGGACGTCTCAGAAAACAGTTGTGCCTAAAGAGGGGTGAAGTGTTCACAAAGTCCCTTCTGTAACACCTGTAGCATTCTCGACTGCCAGTCCAAAGAGGGGTGAAGTTGGTCGCACAGTCCCTTCTGTAACATCTATATCCACAGTGACATATATTGGATTTGCGGGGATATGAAAATCCGCATTAGGCTAGAGGGACAATGGTCTGGGGAATGTGCTCTAGCAAAAGTAATCATGCCTCTCCACATTTTAGGTGTAGATGACATACACACTCACCACACCTCCTCTCATCGTACACGGAGACAGACTAAGGCTATCCCAGGTAGTTTTGACCCCCATGTATACATAGACGCTATAGGGGTCCCAAGGGGGGTCCCAAATGAATTTAAGGCCTGTGACCAGGTTAAAGCTGGATTTGAATCCATCTTCCCCATCATAACTGCCAATAAAAATGTAGACTGGATAAACTATATATTTTATAATCAAGAACGTTTTGTTAATTATACCAGAGATGCCCTTAAAGGCATTGCTGAGCAACTCGGCCCAACCTCTTACATGACATTCCAAAACCGCATGGCCTTAGACATGCTTTTAGCAGAGAAAGGAGGGGTGTGTAAAGTTCTTGATGATCAAACTGGTGGGTCATGCTGTACATTCATACCAGATAATACAGGTCCCACTGGAAAAGTAACGCTTGCTATTAAGAAATTGGAAGAATTATCCATTGAATTAAAGAAAAACTCAGGCATTGATAACCCCTGGGATAAATTCTTCACTGGCTGAGGCTTCCTAGAATGGCTAAAAAAATATTGGTACCTTTATTGTTTTCATTGCTTTGTTTATACTATTCTGTTATTGTTGTTTTAAGATAGTTGTTTTCTGCATTGCTAAACATACACGCCTGCCACCCCAAACCCCTATCTCCCAGTGTGCACAATACCTACAGGTTCTTCCACACCAACCTAACCGGAATCCACAACATCGTCGATACCATCCTACTAATACCACATACAAAAATGTCCCATTCCACTCCAGACGTTAGTCCAGTAGTAGTCATTGTTATGACTAAAGAGGGGAATTGTCAGGGAACATCACTTATTTGTGTTGCACACTTTACCTATGTACTTATTTCACACCACTTGTAATTTTGCTAACATTATTTTGCTAACATAAGTTTCTGTCTGTTCTGCCTGTGTTCCACACCTGCTTCCTGTAGCCTAACCACAACGCTCAGAGCTAAGTTCCATGGCCCATATGCTGCCTACATATTTCCTGTAAGCTGCAAAATACATTTTTTTTCTTTGCTACAAAATACATTTTTTTCTTTTCTTCATGTCTGTCTGCTTTTTTTATGCTGCATGCCAATAAGGCCATTAGGAAATATATTACTGTGTTATGCTTGGCCAATAAAATGATGCCACGCACCAGAAATGCCCACGTGTGTCCACGTCTATATATTGTGCTTTTGGGTCCCACAATAAAGGAGACATTTGCTAATGATAACCTGCCTGTGTGTGTTATTTTGGTAATTGTTTCCCAGACGTCTGAGAAGGTCACTGTTTTCATCCAAGACTCATCTTCCAATATTGTCCCGGGAAAATTCCTAACACACCTTATGATGTGAGTGCTGACATTCAGGTCTCGACTGGATACGGGGAGACTGCAAGTATTTCTGATGTTCCGGAGACATACACATCTAAGGAACACCAACTGTCTGGTCAGATCTACCACCCAGTGCTCCTACAGCCAAATAGTGCAGACCTCACTCAATTCCCTCCCCACTACAGAAGAGGGAAGTCGGCTCAGCAGGTAGGCGATACTTGGGAAACTGTTAAGGTAATCTATTTCTCTAAATACCTACCCGCTGTAAGAGAAGCGAGGGGAAAAGTCAGTCCTGACACTGTGGTGATGGGGAAACCAGGTACGTCAGTGGACTGGAGAGATTGCCCACAAATCGTTGTGCGACTTTACCCCAGGAATGCGGGTTCATATCATCCCGGTATTTATCCTACACCTGATTCTAGCAGAAGAGGAGTTGGTTGACTGCTTTCTACATAACGGAACCTGCCTTCATGGTTTGCCGGTCAGATTGTACATAGACTGAGCTGTTCTCCTCACCCAATACTATATCATCCTGACCAGTATGAAGGCTCTGTGTTGGGTATCATGGAAAATTCTTGTTATATTAACCTTTTTACTACAAAGTTTAAAATAGTGTTAGTATACCAGATTGAAAGTTATTTAACCCATACAATACAGAATAGATGTTGAGTAGAGAAATATAGTGGTTATGGGTCTTTCACATAACCTGTCATCTAGCAGCAAACAAGAGACAATACTTTCTCCAGCTTGTTAAGAGACTATTATATGTATGCCTTAATCTGTCATTGGATTAGTTCACTTACACTAGTTATAATCCAGTAGTTTATAGTCTGATATCTTGGTTGCATGCAGTGTATAAATTAATAATGGTTCTATGCCAGGTCATATGCTTTAGAACATTCCAACTCCATAAATACAACCACATCTCATTAGTAATCCTATAATATACACAGCAGGGCAGAAATTTAAATTTAAAAAGGTGTTTTCTTACAACTTATGGGGCAGTATAGTACACTTTTGAGACTTTTTTAAACTCTCTCTCTATACAAAGCCAGTATAGACCTGCAGCTCTTATTAGTGCAGAATTGTGCTTAATAAGGTAGAAGCCGCAACTTTTTCCCCAGGCTTGATATATAGGATCCAGAAATGTATTTTATTCATATGACTTTCAAATCTCTATCTTCCATGAAATGGCTATAACTATATTCCCACTATCTGGTATGGTTACATTAATATTTTGCAAAGATGATGACGTGCCATCTGCGGCCGCGAATGTGTTTTTTTCTCTATTTCTACACTATAACCATAATAGTTACTCATAACTTCATGCCTTAGACCTAACAGACAAGATGTTATTTTTCTCGCTGCCAGGGGGAGCTATAGGATTCCTGAAGTCATTTATAGTCATACCAAAGCTTACATACTCTGGGTATGCTTCTCATATATCTGCTATATATAATATAACGCATATACGTTTTGTGGTCTTTTGTTTATCTAGAAGTATGCCACTCACTTAATACACTTATTAGTTATGTCACTCTACTAACTGAAAATGGAGAAGCGTCCTTAAATATCATCAGTTTTCCCTTCCTAGGCTATACACCTATTCTAGAACTATACTTTCCGGATATAGATGAAGGTTTTCTTTATTATGTCAATTGCAATTGTAATGAGACCGGACTGTTTCCCTACTACCTGTTATATTTCCATCAGCATGTGACCTATTATTTTCATGTTTGGTATTACCTTGAGCCTAGAAAGTGTGTCTATCCACCATCCTTATTGTTATTCTCTCTGCTGGCTTTTACCTCTCTTAGATTTTAATTTAGCAGATTTAGGGAAGTACTCTGCATTGAAAAGCCTTAGAGCACCTCATTATATCCAGATATTTGGCCCAGTGCTTCCCCTTAACTGATAGCCTTACAAGTTAGATGTTTGAACATTGTTCCCAATTTATGTGTGGTAGGGGTACCTCCTCATGAGTCTCGTAGCTCTGAGACAGCTAAACTAATTTATACTTTATGTATCAGTTGACCTTACAATGTAAGTTACACCGCTCTTGCATACACTGTATTACATATAAGTTATAAGCCTCCTGTAATATAGCATGCTCCGTTTCCCCCATTACATAGTTTACCTGTTAAGCTAAGGGACACAGATCCCATGTAAAATCCCTAAATTATGCATAAGAGTGCTTGACCATAGAAGTTATTGATATTCCCTCCCTTAACCTTTAAAGTAAAATGAGGCATTGACTCCATAGGTTCTTTCATCCAAGTTAAGGCACCTACATAAGCAATGTATATAAATTAAACAGAGATCGCAATACACTATAGGATGTTTGCATTCAACTACTTCTTCATTACCTTCTGTGACTGTACTAAATATGCTCTTGATTCATTTTTTTTTTGACTATAGAAGCTTTATGTTAGCTTCTTAAACATTGTATGGTTGCCAATATTGTGTACATGATTTATTTGTATGAAGGAACATGTTCTACATGTTGTATGTTTGTAATAGCCTCAATAAAAAAAAAATTAAAAAAAAATTGTGAACTAGGTAGAATGCGGGCTTAAGGATAGAAAACAGAATGTTTTGTAAATGTAGTACATTCAACAGGGGGTGCTGTTACTAGTGCTGTTCCTCAGGGTCAGTTCTGGGTTGAATAGAGAGAGGGAGAGAGAGAGGGAGAGAGAGAGAGAGAGAGAGAGGGAGTGAGAGAAAGAGAGGGAGTGAGAGAAAGAGAGGGAGGGAGAGAGAAAGAGAGAGAGAAAGAGAGAGAGAGAGAGAGAGAGAGAGAGAGAGAGAGAGAGAGAGAGAGAGAGAGAGAGAGAGAGAGGGAGTGAGAGAAAGAGAGGGAGGGAGAGAGAAAGAGAGAGAGAAAGAGAGAGAGAGAGAGAGAGAGAGAGAGAGAGAGAGAGAGAGAGAGAGAGAGAGAGAGAGAGAGAGAGAGAGAGAGAGAGAGAGAGAGAGGGAGTGAGAGAAAGAGAGGGAGGGAGGGAGAGAGAAAGAGAGAGAGAAAGAGAAAGACAGAGAGGAAGTGAGACAGGGAGTGGGAAAGGAGATGAGAAAGAATGAGAGAAGAGATAGGGCTCAGGATGATACTGGGGGTATACAGTGACACAAATCATTATTTGCACCACTTATAAAAAAAGAATGGAGTCGTTAATATGTTATATTTTAGACTGAAATATCACTAAGTCAAATGTTCATAAAGCATAATAAGAATTTTGAAACATATTAATAGTAATGAGAAGTAATGAGACAGGAAAATGTAAAATGAAACGTGAATGGAATCACAAAAATATTTATCATTTTACCTTTTTGCCGTATGGAGCTTTCATTATTACAAGTAAATCCAATCTACTTCTATTGTCAAATGTACTTTGTTCTATTGGTATCCTTAGTTAGAGTACACCTTGGTAGGCACAGGCGTGTGCACGAGTTTGTGTTGTTGCTGCTGTATAGTTTTCCAGACAGGTATATAAGCCTACCTAGGTATGCTCTACCTGAATTATAAAAACAATGCATGTCCTGCTGTGAGTCAGACAGAGCGCACCATTAACAAAAAGTTTCCAATTTACTTAAATTATCAAATTTGCTTCATTCCCTTGATATTCTGTATTGAAGAGATACCTAGGTATCTGAAGCACTATGTGGCAGGAAATAGTGCTGCCCTCTAGTGCTCTTGCAAATGGGTAACATTCTTGCACAACTGCTGCCATATAGTGCGCTAGAAATGGACTGACTCTTGCTTATATCCCTGCATTTCAACAAAAGAAACCAAGAGAACAAAGACAGATTGGTAATAGAGGTGAATTAGAAAGCTGTTTAAAATGACATGCTCTATCTGTGACAGTGAAAGGAAAAAAAATGGATTTCATGTCCCTTTAAGGATTATGTTCTGGCAGTGATATAGTGGGTTTCATGTCCCTTTAAGGATTATGTTCTGGCAGTGATATAGTGGGTTTCATGTCCCTTTAAGGATTATGTTCTGGCAGTGATATAGTGGGTTTCATGTCCCTTTAAGGATTATGTTCTGGCAGTGATATAGTGGGTTTCATGTCCCTTTAAGGATTATGTTCTGGCAGTGATATAGTGGGTTTCATGTCCCTTTAAGGATTATGTTCTGGCAGTGATATATTGGGTTTCATGTCCCTTTAAGGATTATGTTCTGGCAGTGATATATTGGGTTTCATGTCCTTTTAAGGATTATGTTCTGGCAGTGATATAGTGGGTTTCATGTCCCTTTAAGGATTATGTTCTGGCAGTGATATATTGGGTTTCATGTCCTTTTAAGGATTATGTTCTGGCAGTGATATAGTGGGTTTCATGTCCCTTTAAGGATTATGTTCTGGCAGTGATATATTGGGTTTCATGTCCTTTTAAGGATTATGTTCTGGCAGTGATATAGTGGGTTTCATGTCCCTTTAAGGATTATGTTCTGGCAGTGATATAGTGGGTTTCATGTCCCTTTAAGGATTATGTTCTGGCAGTGATATAGTGGGTTTCATGTCCCTTTAAGGATTATGTTCTGGCAGTGATATAGTGGGTTTCATGTCCCTTTAAGGATTATGTTCTGGCAGTGATATAGTGGGTTTCATGTCCCTTTAAGGATTATGTTCTGGCAGTGATATAGTGGGTTTCATGTCCCTTTAAGGATTATGTTATGGCAGTGATATAGTGGGTTTCATGTCCCTTTAAGGATTATGTTATGGCAGTGATATAGTGGGTTTCATGTCCCTTTAAGGATTATGTTATGGCAGTGATATAGTGGGTTTCATGTCCCTTTAAGGATTATGTTATGGCAGTGATATAGTGGGTTTCATGTCCCTTTAAGGATTATGTTATGGCAGTGATATAGTGGGTTTCATGTCCCTTTAAGGATTATGTTATGGCAGTGATATAGTGGGTTTCATGTCCCTTTAAGGATTATGTTATGGCAGTGATATAGTGGGTTTCATGTCCCTTTAAGGATTATGTTATGGCAGTGTGATATATTGTTAAACATTTGCTAATGTAGTGACAATGTTGCATATATGCATTTTCTTTCATGTAATTAGCAAGAGTCCATGAGCTAGTGACGTATGGGATATACATTCCTACTAGGAGGGTCAAAGTTTCCCAAACCTCAAAATGCCTATAAATACACCCCTCACCACACCCACAATTCAGTTTTACAAACTTTGCCTCCGATGGAGGTGGTGAAGTAAGTTTGTGCTAGATTCTACGTTGATATGCGCTCCGCAGCAGGTTGGAGCCCGGTTTTCCTCTCAGCGTGCAGTGAATGTCAGAGGGATGTGAGGAGAGTATTGCCTATTTGAATTCAATGATCTCCTTCTACGGGGTCTATTTCATAGGTTCTCTGTTATCGGTCGTAGAGATTCATCTCTTACCTCCCTTTTCAGATCGACGATATACTCTTATATATACCATTACCTCTGCTGATTCTCGTTTCAGTACTGGTTTGGCTTTCTACTACATGTAGATGAGTGTCCTGGGGTAAGTAAGTCTTATTTTCTGTGACACTCTAAGCTATGGTTGGGCACTTTTATATAAAGTTCTAAATATTTGTGTTTAAACATTTATTTGCCTTGATTCAGGATGTTCAATATTCCTTATTTCAGACAGTCAGTTTCATTATTTGGGATAATGCATTTGAATAATCATTTTTTTCTTACCTTAAAATTTGACTTTTTCCCTGTGGGCTGTTAGGCTCGCGGGGGCTGGAAATGCTTCATTTTATTGCGTCATTCTTGGAGCGGACTTTTTTGGCGCAAAAAAATTTCTTTGTTATTTCCGGCGTCATACTTGTCACCGGAAGTTGCGTCATTTTTGACGTTTTTGCGCCAAAAATGTTGCCGTTACCGGATGTGGCGTCATTTTTGGCGCTAAAAAATATGGGCGTCATTATTGTCTCCACATAATTTAAGTCTCATTGTTTATTTGCTTCTGGTTGCTAGAAGCTTGTTCACTAGCACTTTTCCCCATTCCTGAAACTGTCATTTAAGGAATTTGATCAATTTTGCTTTATATGTTGTTTTTTCTATTACATATTGCAAGATGTCTCAGATTGACCCTGAATCAGAAGATACTTCTGGAAAATCGCTGCCTGATGCTGGACCTACCAAAGTTAAGTGTATTTGCTGTAAACTTGTGGTATCTGTTCCTCCAGCTGTTGTTTGTAATGAATGTCATGACAAACTTGTGAATGCAGATAATATTTCCTTTAGTAATGTTACATTACCTGTTGCTGTTCCATCAATATCTAATACTCAGAGTGTTCCTGTTAACATAAGAGATTTTGTTTCTAAATCCATTAAGAAGGCTATGTCTGTTATTCCTCCTTCTAGTAAACGTAAAAGGTGTTTTAAAACTTCTCATTTTTCAGATGAATTTTTAAATGAACATCATCATTCTGATTCTGATAATGATTCCTCTGGTTCAGAGGATTCTGTTTCAGAGGTTGATGCTGATAAATCTTCATATTTATTCAAAATGGAATTTATTCGTTCTTTACTTAAAGAAGTTTTAATTGCATTAGAAAAAGAGGATTCTGGTCCTCTTGATACTAAATCTAAACGTTTAAATAAGGTTTTTAAATCTCCTGTAGTTATTCCAGAAGTTTTTCCTGTCCCTGATGCTATTTCTGAAGTAATTTCCAGGGAATGGAATAATTTGGGCAATTCATTTACTCCTTCTAAACGTTTTAAGCAATTATATCCTGTGCCATCTGACAGATTAGAGTTTTGGGACAAAATCCCTAAGGTTGATGGGGCTATCTCTACTCTTGCTAAACGTACTACTATTCCTACGGCAGATAGTACTTCCTTTAAGGATCCTTTAGATAGGAAAATTGAATCCTTTCTCAGAAAAGCTTACTTATGTTCATGTAATCTTCTTAGACCTGCTATATCTTTAGCGGATGTTGCTGCAGCTTCAACTTTTTGGTTAGAAGCTTTAGCGCAACAAGTAACAGATCATAATTCTCATAGCATTGTTAATCTTCTTCAACATGCTAATAATTTTATTTGTGATGCCATCTTTGATATCATTAGGGTTGATGTCAGGTATATGTCTCTAGCTATTTTAGCTAGAAGAGCTTTATGGCTTAAAACTTGGAATGCTGATATGTCTTCTAAGTCAACTTTGCTTTCTCTTTCTTTCCAGGGTAATAAATTATTTGGTTCACAGTTGGATTCTATTATTTCAACTGTTACTGGGGGGAAAGGAACTTTTTTACCATAGGATAAAAAATCTAAAGGTAAATTTAGGACTAATAATCGTTTTTGTTCCTTTCGTCACAATAAGGAACAAAACCCTGATCCTTCCCCTTCAGGAACGGTATCAGTTTGGAAACCATCTCCAGTTTGGAATAAATCCAAGCCTTTTAGAAAGCCAAAGCCAGCTCCCAAGTCAACATGAAGGTGCGGCCCTCATTCCAGCCCAGCTGGTAGGGGGCAGATTACGTTTTTTCAAAGAAATTTGGATCAATTCGATTCACAATCTTTGGATTCAGAACATTGTTTCAGAAGGGTACAGAATAGGTTTCAAGATAAGGCCTCCTGCAAGAAGATTTTTTCTTTCCCGTGTCCCAGTAAATCCAGTGAAGGCTCAAGCATTTCTGAAATGTGTTTCAGATCTAGAGTTGGCTGGAGTAATTATGCCAGTTCCAGTTCTGGAACAGGGGCTGGGGTTTTACTCAAATCTCTTCATTGTACCAAAGAAGGAGAATTACTTCAGACCAGTTCTGGATTTAAAAATATTGAATCGTTATGTAAGGATACCAACATTCAAAATGGTAACTATAAGGACTATTCTGCCTTTTGTTCAGCAAGGGCATTATATGTCCACAATAGATTTACAGGATGCATATCTACATATTCCGATTCATCCAGATCACTATCAGTTTCTGAGATTCTCTTTCCTAGACAAGCATTACCAGTTTGTGGCTCTCCCGTTTGGCCTAGCAACAGCCCCAAGGATTTTTACAAAGGTTCTTGGTGCCCTTCTGTCTGTAATAAGAGAACAGGGTATTGTGGTATTTCCTTATTTGGACGATATCTTGGTACTTGCTCAGTCTTCACATTTAGCAGAATCTCATACGAATCGACTTGTATTGTTTCTTCGAGAACATGGTTGGAGGATCAATTTACCAAAAAGTTCATTGATTCCGCAGACAAGGGTAACCTTTTTAGGTTTCCAGATAGATTCAGTGTCCATGACTCTGTCTCTGACAGACAAAAGACATCTAAAATTGGTTTCAGCTTGTCGAAACCTTCAGTCTCAATTATTCCCTTCGGTAGCCTTATGCATGGAAATTCTAGGTCTTATGACTGCTGCATCGGAACGCGATCCCCTTTGCTCGTTTTCACATGCGACCTCTTCAGCTTTGTATGCTGAACCAGTGGTGCAGGGATTATACAAAGATATCTCAATTAATATCTTTAAAACCCATTGTACAACACTCTCTGACGTGGTGGACAGACCACCATCGTTTAGTTCAGGGGGCTTCTTTTGTTCTTCCAACCTGGACTGTGATTTCAACAGATGCAAGTCTGACAGGTTGAGGAGCTGTTTGGGGGTCTCTGACAGCACAAGGGGTTTGGGAATCTCAGGAGATGAGATTATCGATCAATATTTTGGAACTCCGTGCAATTTTCAGAGCTTTTCAGTCATGGCCTTTTCTAAAGAGAGAGTCGTTCATTTGCTTTCAGACGGACAATGTCACAACTGTGGCATATGTCAATCATCAAGGAGGGTCTCACAGTCCTCTGGCTATGAAAGAAGTATCTTCAATACTGGTATGGGCGGAATCCAGCTCCTGTCTAATTTCTGCGGTTCATATCCCAGGTATAGACAATTGGGAAGCGGATTATCTCAGTCGCCAAACGTTACATCCGGGCGAATGGTCTCTTCACCCAGAGGTATTTCTTCAGATTGTTCAAATGTGGGGACTTCCAGAAATAGATCTGATGGCTTCTCATCTAAACAAGAAACTTCCCAGGTATCTGTCCAGATCCAGGGATCCTCAGGCGGAGGCAGTGGATGCATTGTCACTTCCTTGGAAGTATCATCCTGCCTATATCTTTCCGCCTCTAGTTCTTCTTCCAAGAGTAATTTCCAAGATTCTAAAGGAGTGCTCGTTTGTTCTGCTGGTGGCTCCAGCATGGCCTCACAGGTTTTGGTATGTGGATCTTGTCCGGATGGCCACTTGCCAACCGTGGACTCTTCGGTTAAGACCAGACCTTCTATCACAAGGTCCTTTTTTCCATCAGGATCTCAAATCCTTAAATTTGAAGGTATGGAGATTGAACGCTTGATTCTCAGTCATAGAGGTTTCTCTGACTCTGTGATTAATACTATGTTACAGGCTCGTAAATCTGTATCTAGGAAGATATATTATCGAGTCTGGAAGATTTACATTTCTTGGTGTCTTTCTCATCATTTTTCTTGGCATTCTTTTAGAATTCCTAGAATTTTACAGTTTCTTCAGGATGGTTTGGATAAAGGTTTGTCTGCAAGTTCCTTGAAAGGACAAATCTCTGCTCTTTCTGTTCTTTTTCACAGAAAGATTGCTAGTCTTCCTGATATTCATTGTTTTGTACAAGCTTTGGTTCGTATAAAACCTGTTATTAAGTCAATTTCTCCTCCTTGGAGTTTGAATTTGGTTCTGGGGGCTCTTCAAGCTCCTCCGTTTGAACCTATGCATTCGCTGGACATTAAATTACTTTCTTGGAAAGTTTTGTTTCTTTTGGCCATCTCTTCTGCTAGAAGAGTTTCTGAATTATCTGCTCTTTCTTGTGAGTCTCCTTTTCTGATTTTTCATCAGGATAAGGCGGTGTTGCGAACTTCTTTTAAATTTTTACCTAAGGTTGTGAATTCTAACAACATTAGTAGAGAAATTGTGGTTCCTTCATTGTGTCCTAATCCTAAGAATTCTAAGGAAAGATCGTTGCATTCTTTGGATGTAGTTAGAGCTTTGAAATATTATGTTGAAGCTACTAAAAATTTCCGAAAGACTTCTAGTCTATTTGTTATCTTTTCCGGTCCTAGGAAAGGTCAGAAGGCCTCTGCCATTTCTTTGGCGTCTTGGTTAAAGTCTTTGATTCATCATGCTTATGTCGAGTCGGGTAAAACTCTGCCTCAAAGGATTACAGCTAATTCTACTAGGTCAGTTTCTACTTCCTGGGCGTTTAGGAATGAAGCTTCGGTTGATCAGATTTGCAAAGCAGCAACTTGGTCTTCTTTGCATACTTTTACTAAATTCTACCATTTTGATGTGTTTTCTTCTTCTGAAGCAGTTTTTGGTAGAAAAGTACTTCAGGCAGCTGTTTCAGTTTGATTCTTCTGCTTATAATTTCAGTTTTTTTCATTATAAGATTTAAACTTTATTTTGGTTGTGGATTATTTTCAGCGGAATTGGCTGTTTTTATTTTATCCCTCCCTCTCTAGTGACTCTTGCGTGGAAGATCCACATCTTGGGTTTTCATTATCCCATACGTCACTAGCTCATGGACTCTTGCTAATTACATGAAAGAAAACATAATTTATGTAAGAACTTACCTGATAAATTAATTTTTTTCATATTAGCAAGAGTCCATGAGGCCCACCCTTTTTTTGTGGTGGTTATGATTTTTTTGTATAAAGCACAATTATTCCAATTCCTTATTTTTTATGCTTTCGCACTTTTGTCTTATCACCCCACTTCTTGGCTATGCGTTAAACTGATTTGTGGGTGTGGTGAGGGGTGTATTTAAAGGCATTTTGAGGTTTGGGAAACTTTGCCCCTCCTGGTAGGAATGTATATCCCATACGTCACTAGCTCATGGACTCTTGCTAATATGAAAGAAATGAATTTATCAGGTAAGTTCTTACATAAATTATGTTTTTTTCTTGCTTTAGAGCGTTTGCTATAATGAATTCCGTGATACAGCTTTTGTCACCAGAGGTTTTGTTAGTCCTTCACAAGACAGCTTTTTGCTACGACTCAACTGAAGAAAACAAAGGATTCTTTGTTAAAAAGCATTTATATTCAATCGACAATGGGGTTTCTTTTATTTCACAAGACCTAATGCTAAGAACAGTGTTTTACAAAGACGCCTGTGCATGTCCTGTAATATTTATTTGCACAAATCAGGTTTATATCAGTGTTATAGATTTCATGAATTACAATACTGTTATCCACATTGCAGACCTTATCACCCGAGTACCTGAGTAGAAATACTAATCTACAAATCACCAAAAAAACACTGATAAAATGTGCCCTGGAAATTCAGCTGCAGTATTCTAGTATATTGTAAAGCGCTTCTAGCTTAAAGGAACAGTCTACACCAAATAATGCCTTTATTAAAAATTCCCCAGTTTTGCATCACCAACACTGTTATATTAATACACTTTTTACCTCTGTGATTACCTTGTATCTACGCCTCTGCAGACTGCCCCCTTATTTCTGATCTTTTGACTGACTTGCAATTTAGCTAATCAGTGCTGACTCCTAGTGAACTCCACGGGTTGTGTTTTCAATATGGCACACATGAACTAGCACTGTCTAGCTGTCAAAAACTGTCCAAATAAACTGAGATAAGAGGAGGCTTTCAAGGGCTTAGAAATTAGCATATGAGTTTACCTAGGTTTAGCATTCAACAAAGAATAGAAAGAGAACAAATCAAATTTGATGATACAAGTAAATTGTAAAGTTGTTTAAAATTGCATGCCCTGTCTGAATCATGAAAGTTTCATTTTGACTAGAGTGTTTCTTCCCTTTCATGTAGTGCTCCAGATACCTATCTAGGTATCTCTTCAACAAAGAATATAACAGGAACAAAGCAAATTTAATGATTTAAGTAACCCGGAACCTTTTTAAAAATGGTATGCTTTGCCTGCGTCACAAAAGAAGAATTTTCGGTTTCATATCCCTTTAAAAATAAATAAATCCTGCAGCCAATACAAATCAGATTACCCTGATTGCAGCATGACATTTCTTGCAATCACCAATATTTTGCAGGTATTTTTCTATTAGTATAAGTGTTTTGTTACTTTTAAACAATCTCGCCACCATTTAGCTTGCGAGAAAAATCAGGGAGAACTGCAGGGGGAAAATGTTCACAGAATACGCCAGACCTGGATTAGAAATTTCAGCTAATACATGGAACACCCCTGTTCAGCCCACTAGTTATGGAGGGAAATTCATTTTACAATAAGGAAAACAATATCCTTTAAATTTCAGATTTTAAATACAATTTTTTTTTTTTGCATATTTTCATTAGAATTTCTACTGTACACCTTAAAGCTGCACAATTTCAATATAAATTTTATTTTTTCATAAAGCACCACTTTTTGCAGAACAATTGAGCTTTTTATTGCATATTTTAACTTAATTTGTTTGTTTTATATGATTTTTAAATTACGATTTTTCGTGAATCATATTGTAATGTAAAAAGCAGGGAACACTCCTTTGCGAGGCACATTAAAAACTGCTTTAATAGAATTGGGACTGGAGTTTATAGTAACATAGTAACATAGTAGATAAGGTTGAAAATAACCCGAAGTCCATCGAGTTCAACCTATACAAATCTAAAATACTTACAAAACACTCCAGTTAAGCTTAAATAACCCCACTAAAAGGTGACCCATTTAATACTAGCAGTCATATCCATGAATCTTGCTTATACACAGAAATGTATCCAGACTATTTTTAAATGTATCTAGGGAATTGGCATTCGCTACCTCCTTTGGTAATGAGTTCCACAATTTTATTGCGTTTCCGTTGCAGGAGATTAAATCTCCTTTCTTCCAAACTTAAATTGTGACCTCTTGTCAGAAACAATTTTCTTTGATTAAACAGAGCTTCTGCCATCTCTGTATAGGGACCTTGAATATATTCATATAAAGTAATCATGTCACCACTCAATCACCTTTTTTCTAAAGAAAACAGACCCAGTTTTGCTAGCCTCTCCTCATAGGTTAAATTCTCCAATCCCCTTATTAGCTTTGTGGCCCTTCTCTGAACATCTTCTAGTTCTGCAACATCTTTTTTTGCGATCAGTCCCCAGAACTGCACTTCATACTCAAGGAGAGGTCTTACCAGGGTTTTATATAGTGACAGCATTATGCTTTCCTCCCTTGAATCAATGCCTCCTTTAATACATGCTAGTATCTTATTACCCTTTGAAGCCGCTGCCCTGCATTGTGCACCCATCTTTTGCTTGTTATCTATTACTACTCCCAGATCCCTTTCCTCCTCTGTTTGGCTAAGTCTTGTCCCATTTAAAAAATCTGTTGCCTGCTAATTTTTACTTCCAAAATGTAGAACCTTGCATTTTCCCGTATTAAATCTCATTTTCCATTTTTCTGCCCATACTTCTAATTTTTGCAGATCCCTTTGTAATGAAAGCCCATCCTGCTCTGACCTAATGACCTTACTTAACTTAGTATCATCTGCAAAAAATAGAGATGTCGCTATTTAATCCTTGCTCCAAGTCATTTATAAAAATATTAAAAAGAATAGGGCCCAGTACTGATCCCTGGGGGACTCCACTCATTACCTTTGTCCAATCTGAGTATGATCCATTTACTACTACTCGTTGCTCCCTAACTTTTATCCAGTTATTTATCCATGAGCTAACATTTTCAGCTATTCCCAGTCCCTTAATTTTGTGCATTAATCTCTCATGTGGCACTGTATCAAATGCCTTTGCAAAATCTAAGTATATCACATCAACTGATTCCCCTTTATCTATAGTTTTACTTACTTCCTCATAGAATCTAATTAGATTAGTTTGACATGATCTATTTCTCCTAAAACCATGCTGATTAGAACTCATAATCTTGTTTACACAAATATGCTCATCAATATAATCCTTTAATAATCCCTTCAAATATCTTCCCCACTATTGATGTCAGACTAACTAGTCTATAGCTTCCTGGATCATCTCTGCTTCCCTTTTTGAAAAGTGGCACCACATCAGCTTTACGCCAATCCTGGGGTACCATGCCTGAGGATAATGAGTCTTGAAAAATTAAGAGTAGAGGTTTGTCTATAACAGTGCTAAGTTCCCTTAACACCCTTGGGTGTATTCCATCTGGGCCTGGAGTTTTATTTACCTTAATATTATCCAGTTTTTTCCTGATATCCTCTAAACATAACCCAGTTAATGGTATGGACTGGCATGTTCTATTTTGTTCCAAAGTATCATCCAATGGTTCCTCTCTTGTGTATACTGAAGAAAAAAAACTGGTTTAGTACCTCAGCCTTCTCCCTGTCATTATTTATCATGCTACCCTCCACGCATTTTAATGTAACTATATTGTCCTTAGATTTTTTGCTATTTATGTACTTAAAGAACCTTTTAGGGTTAGACTTAGAATCCTTTGCAATTAATTTTTCATTTTCAATTTTGGCTAATTTGATTGCTTTTTTGCATGCTTTGTTTCATTCCTTATAAATATGGAATGTTGAGTCTGTATTTTTTTCTTTGAATAATTTAAATGCCCTATGTTTTTTCCTAATATCACTTAACACATTTTTATTTAGCCCCATAGGCTTTGATTTTTTTATTTTTATTTTTATAACCATATGGTATTTGTTGATATGTATATTTATTTAACAAAGTTTAAACTATTATCCATTTATCCTCTGTATTTTTATTAGAGAATACATTGTCCCAATTTATATTATTTAATGATTATTTAATGAGTTAAAAGTCTTAGTTAAACCTAAAAGACACTGCATATGAAAAGAGATTTCAAATGTTACCATGTTATGATCACTGTTTCCCAAATGTTCTTTGACTTCTATGTTTGATATTATATTTGTATTGTTTGATAGCACTAAATCCAATATAGCTTTACTCCTAGTTGGCTCCTCTATTAATTGTGGCAAGAAGTTATCCCTGAGAACATTTAAAAATCTATCCCCCTTAGCTGAATTACTAGTTTCATTGGCCCAGTTTATATCAGGGTAGTTAAAATCTCTCATAATTACAGCACTGTTATTAGCAGCCTTACCTATTTGAATAAGTAGTTGAATTTCCTCCGGGTCACTAATGTTGGGGGGCTTGTAGCATGTTCCTAGTAATATTTTTTTAGGATCCCCCCCACTCTTTATTTCAACCCACAGGGTCTCTACATTGTCACTTGTATCATAAATATCTTCTGTTAATGTAGGTTTAAGGCTAGGTTTAATATACATGCAGATTCCTCCACCCCTTTTATTATTCCTGTCCCTCCTAAATAAAGTATACCCCTCTAAGTTAACTGCCCAGTCATGTGAATCATCCGACCAAGTTTCAGTTATATTGATAACATCATAGTCCTCTTCTGCAACTAAGAGCTTCAGCTCCCCCATTTTACCCGTCATGCTTCTTGCGTTTGTTGCCATACATTTCATTTTCATGTGCTTTCTGCTGCTACTTGGTGTGCTTTCCTCTATGCTTTCTAATGTAATATTCACAGACTGATCTCTCTGTTCTATTGTGTTCTAACTGACCTCCCCTTTGCCTAGTTTAAAAGATTCTCTAAATGTGTTACCATTATTTTCCCCAACACACCTGCACACATGTCATTCCGGTGCACTGACTTCTTATGCAATCTCCCAAGCCCAGAGCTTTATAGAATAAGGATCTAATTCTTTAGATAATACCATTGTTGCGGTATTGACTTTAACTAACTATAGGTCTGATCACATGCTCGTGCTAGGATGGCTGGTATAGTCAGTGTGCTTTTCAATGATCACAAACCTAAAATTTTTGATACTCCAGGAAGTTCAAAATTTGTACCCCACAAAAACATCATGAAATTGTTATCTTTGTGAAGATTTTGTAATCCAAAAAGCAAATGGGTAGGATTAAAGGAACGTGAAACCCATCTTTTTCTTTCATGATTCAGATAGAACATACATTTTTAAACAACTCTCCTATCTACTTCTATTATCAAATTTGCTTCATTCTCTTGGTATTGTTTGTTGTATGAGCAGAAACCCTCTACTGTGAGCTAGCTTAGCACATCAGTAAGCCAATGAAAAGAGGCATATATGTGCATGAACCAATCAGCTTCTGAGCCTACCTAGATATGCTTTTCAACAAATGATAAAAAAAAGAACTTAGCAAGTTAGATGCTAAGAGATGACATGTGTGCATTAACCTGTTGTGTTCCAAAACTATAGATATATGTGTATGTTTTTCTAAGGGATTTGAACATTCTCCCTATAGTAGGAATGTGTGTTTGAGATATATCTCAGGCTATCGGAAAGAGATATATATGGACATCCCCTTTTAAGGTACTCCAAAGATGCACTGAATATATGGAGATTCATAAAACATATTAGTTATTTTGGGTATATCGAATTTAATGTATATTGTGTTTTAATTTATATAATATTTTGTGACTACCAATATCATTATCAAGCTTACAAACTGTAGTACCAATTTTTTATATATAAGAAAAATAGATAAATCTCTATTTCTATAATACAGTTCAAAATATAGCGCAATTTTACTTTTATTAGTGGCTATTAAATTGGCTACCTTTTATTAGGCTTTTTCAGGAAATATGACAGCAGCCTCAATATAAGGTTTTATTTTTATTTTTGATACTTATTGTATATATATTTTTCAAGTCGCTCTCATTTTCTCTACACATTAAAAAGTAAGTTATAGCGCAACTTCATTACAACTGATTAATTAAAATACATCTATAATATACAGTGGGGCAAAAAAGTATTTAGTCAGCCACCAAGTTCTCCCACTTAAGAAGATGAGAGAGGTGTGATTTGCATCATAGGTATACCTCAACTATGAGAGACAAAATGTGGAAACAAATCCAGACAATCACATTGTCTGATTTGGAAAGAGTTTATTTGCAAATTATAGTGGAAAATAAGTATTTGGTCAATATCAAAAGTTCATCTCAAAACTTTGTTATATATCCTTTGTTCGCAATGACAGAGGTCAAACGTTTTCTGTAAGTCTTCACAAGGTTGTCACACACTGTTGCTGGTATGTTGGCCCATTCCTGCATGCAGATCTCCTCTAGAGCAGTGATGTTTTGGGGCTGTCACTGGGCAACACGGACTTTCAACTCCCTCCAAAGGTTTTCTATGGAGTTGAGATCTGGAGACTGGCTAGGCCACTCCAGGACCTTGAAATGCTTCTTACGAAGCCACTCCTTCGTTGCCCGGATGGTGTGTTTGGGATCATCTGACCATATGACATTCTCCCAATCCGCTTCTGGATCATCCAAATGCTCTCTAGCATTCTTCAGACAGGCCTGGACATGTACTGGCTTAAGCAGGGGGACACGTCTGGCACTGCAGGATCTGAGTCCCTGGCTGCGTAGTGTGTTACTGATGGTAGCCTTTATTACGTCCCAGCTCAGATTATCAGTGGTCTTGTATGTCTTCCATTTTCTAATTATTGCTCCCACAGTTGATTTCTTCACACCAAGCTGCTTGCCTCTATTGCAGATTCAGTCTTCCCAGCCTGGTGCAGGTCTACAATTTTGTTTCTGGTGTCCTTTGACAGCTCTTTGATCTTCATCATAGTGGAGTTTGGAGTGTGACTGTTTGAGGTATTGGACAGGTGTCTTTTATACTGATAACAAGTTCAAACAGGTGCCATTAATACAGGTAATGAGTGGAGGACAGAGGAGCCTCTTAAAGAAGAAGATACAGGTCTGTGAGAGCCAGAAATCTTGCTTGTTTGCAGGTGACCAAATACTTATTTTCCTCCATAATTTGCAAATAAATTCTTTCTAAATCATTGTGATTGTCTGGATTTGTTTCCACATTTTGTCTCTCATAGTTGAGGTCTACCTATGATGAAAATTACAGGCCTCTCTAATCTTCTTAAGTGGGAGAACTTGCACAATTGGTGGCTGACTAAATACTTTTTTGCCCCACTGTAAAGGGGAGAATTTACCATCACTTTAACCTCTTGGGTTACACAAAGGGACTCAATTTACTGCATCCTTTTCTGAATAACAAGTGATTTAAAAGCAACCTTAAAATATTGCGTTACAATACAATTTTAATCAATTACTTTAAAGTATTCACACAAGTGAATTTAGATCGATAGAACTGAACAGTCATCATAACTCATTCCACTCAAGTCATCTTGTACAGCAATTAGGATTTGCAATTTATAATCACTTACAGATGTATAGTCTGTTCGTAGTTGTTTAAAACCTATTATGTATGTGACAGGCACGTGCAATAATGTGACAGGCACATGCAATAATAGCAACATAGGAGATACAGGTCACTGAAAGTCCCCACCAGGATTGTGCTTTTAATGTGTTTGGTATTTTATTTTTATACCAAATAAATTGCCTGAGGTATTTAACTGTTTGACCTAGCATTTGACAAATTACCTATAATCACAAAGCAGTAATTTCGTAAATGTAAATTATTTTAAAAAAAATACAGCCCTTGATGTTAACCAGAAATGTGTGCAAGTAATTTTCAAATTTGATTAATGGAATAAAATTACATACAGAAAACTTTCAAACTTTAACATTTAAATAAGTCAGCTAACACAATGGATTAAGTTAAAGCAGATTGTCATAGGGTTAAAACCTGATTATGCAGCATACATTTAATTCAAATTAACAGACGGATAGATAGATATAGATAGATAGATAGAGACAGATAGACAGAAAGATAGATAAAGATAGACAGATAGACAGACAGACATATAGACAGAAAGCTATACAGATAGATAGATGATAGATAGATAAACAGATAGATAGACAGATAGAGACAGACAGTAAGCTATACAAATAGATAGATAGACAGATATATAGATAGATAAATAGATGGACAGATATATAGATAGATAGAGACAGACAGATATACAGACAGAACAATAGATAGAGATAGACAGACATAGATATACAGATAGACAGATAGATTAGATAGATAGACAGATAGAGACAGACAGACAGATAGGCAGATACATAGATGAAAGATAGATTGATAGATAGCTATAGACAGATAGATATAGAGAAATATATAGATACATACAGATAGAAAGATATACAGAGACAGACATATAAATAAAGATAGAAAGACAGACAGATAGAAATACTGATAGACGGATAGATAGATAGATGATAGATAGATAGATAGATAGATAGATAGATAGATAGATAGAGACAGACAGACAGATTGACCGATAGATAGACAGTTATAAAGACAGACATATATACAGACAGACAAACATACAGAAAGAAAGATAAATAGAGATAAACAGACAAACACAAAGACAGACATATAGACAGAAAGATAGATAGATAAATAGAGATAGACAGACAGATAGATAGATAGATAGATAGATAGATAGATAGATAGATAGATAGACAGACAGATAGTAGATAGATAGATAGATAGATAGATACAGACAGACAGGCAAACAGACAGATAGATAGATAGATAGATAGATAGATAGATAGATAGATAGATAGACAGACGTAAAGACAGACATATACAGACAGACAGACAGACAGACAGAAAGATAGATAGATCGATAACTAGAGATAGAAATACAGAGAGACATATATACAGATAGACATATGGCAGATAGATAGATAGATAGATAGATAGATAGATAGATAGATAGAGACAAACAGATACAATAATAGATAGCTAGCTAGATAGATTTGAAATAAAACAATTATATGGACATTTTCAAATACCACTTAACTGCTTAACACTCGATCTATAGCACAGTATAATGTCTTATCAGAATACAAGTAGATGTACAATACATATAAATGTGATTCAGTTGTGGTTCTCGGTTTTTGGTTTGATTCTAGGCGATTGCACACACACAGTTGTACTAGCAGAGGACTAAGGGCTGTAAATGCATAATTTAAAGACCCCAAACATGTGCTGTGTCTCTAACTACCCTGTCAAGCAGAAACATAACTTTGAACCATTCTGATGTAATGCAATATAAATGCTCCAGCCATTTGGGTAGAATTAAACAAATAAATAATTGAAAGAATTTTAACAATCTGCGTAAATGATATTGACAATCTCAAGATTAGTGAGTTAGTTCCATGAATGTTTTATGCAGAATACTTTATCATTTATATTTCATTGTATCATTAAAGCTAAGAAAGGAAGTGTGTTTGTGCTTTTCATTTTAACAAAGGGATTTTTGACTATTGAGGGGCCTGGTTGAAATGAAATTCTTGTTAATTACTTTATATTAGAGTTGGATTGAATTTATTACTGTAGTTTGCATTAGCAATCTTCCATAATGAAAGAAATGCAGATGATTGCACAATGCATAATAATTTAACTGAAGCATAAGTGGGAATACATTTGTCACTGCGCCCGTCAGGCGAATATCTTTGGGGGTGACAGGCTTAACCCCTTAGCTACAGAAAGCTACCAGCCATTGCACAAGTGTCAAAACATTTGCCACTGAAACCATTAGCAGAATATCTATGTAGGTAACAGAATTAAACACTTAGCTAAGGACAACAGTAAGATGTTATTATTCAATGTTTTAAAGTGGGCAGCCAAAGGGTTAATTTACGAGTGGAGCACTAACAGTTACGCATGAGCTATTTTTATTGTGGATGTTTGCGCTTGTCGGGTTTACGGCTCGTATTACAATTGTAAAGTAACTACGATCGTGATTTGAGCTAAAATGATTACCGCATCCTCAGAGCTCTGGTTAACTGTTTTGCAAAACAAAAAAGTTGCACAAAACACATCAAAAATACATTACTAAGTATACTTACACTCATAATAACACCATCTAATAAATATTATATAAAAATAATATTGCACACAAAAGTTATAGGGCTCAAAGATATGAGGTCTTAGAAAAAAAAGGCAGGCAAAGGGCGCTGATTTTGAGATACATACATGTACAACGCTCTGTGTGTGTGTGTTTATACGTGTGTACAGATGTTTTTATGTATTTATATGTGTATATATGTATTTACAGACAGAAATACAAATATAAACACAAATACATATGGACACATATTTAGACACATATATATATATATATATATATATATATATATATATATATATATATATATATATATATATATATATATATATATATATATATATATATATATATATATATATAAAAGTATGCAAAGGGCCAGCACTAACGGTTACCAAACATCCACCCAGGGTGCTCTCAAGATCAAAGTATAGGTAGTGGAGAAAAGGATGCACTCGTCAAGATTTTCAAATCGTTACCTTTATTTCTTGTAACTTTTCAGGGTGTTACCCCCTTCGTCAGACACCAACAAAAATAACAACCATCTACTTGCCCCCAAATCCTGGCGAGTGCATCCATTTCTCCACTACCTATATATATATATATGTGCATTGGAGTCCTATGCAGTTAAGTAGATGAAATCATGTAAAATCATATTTATGCAATATTCATATTTAATAAAGTGCTATACTGTGTATTTACAGTAAATATGTCACATTCCAATGTTCTGCACATAGCAGTATATATTGTAAGTAGTTCTAAATACATATTGCTATATATGATATATCTGTGTATATCTATACCTCTTTATAATCATCTAAATATATAGGTAAGATATATATTGTACCAAAATACCATCAGATAAATAGAAATATTTATTTATGAATAAATAGAACATATTCTGCTATGTGAATAACATTGGAATGTGAATGTGAATGTCAGGTTAGCGCACATAAGAATATGCGATCAGGGTTGCGAGCGAGTAGGATGTTTTTCCCCCCACTGTTTTTTGCTTCATTAACCTCTATGGGGAATCACATGAACTCTAACGTGATATTCTAACTTCAGCGTTTTGTCCTCATGGGGTTAGCAAGTGAGCAAAAAAACCTCTTTATTTTAAACTAATAATACGAGCGCAACCAGACGAGCACAAAAAGCAGAACTTCTAGTGCAGTTAACTTTAGATCTGCTAACTATAAAAAATATTTTAGTATGGGCTAATTAGAAAGAGATATGAAAGACCTCCTGCATATATCAAGCAATCAGTGCACAGGATGCAGCAGTGTCTGGTTATGAATTGCATCATGGGATACACTACAGCCTCTCTGGGGCAGTAGAAAACTACAGTTGTCAGATTTGTATTATAGGAAAAAACAAACAATAAAACAGGCAAAGTAACTAAGGCACATTGCAGATTACAAGTGGAGCTCTGTCGATAGCACGAGGAGCATAAACGCAATTGCGGTATTCTTCACCCTCAAATCCGTATTACAAGTGGCGTGCTGTTAAAATTACCACAAATAAGTTTAATCAAACTCGC
This sequence comes from Bombina bombina, assembly GCF_027579735.1. Classification (NCBI taxonomy): domain Eukaryota; kingdom Metazoa; phylum Chordata; class Amphibia; order Anura; family Bombinatoridae; genus Bombina; species Bombina bombina. The sequence continues at coordinate 1,391,270,093 of NC_069500.1, forward strand.
TGTAATTTACGCTCCCCATATTTTAATTGGGTAGCGTTGAGCGATAATGTGTGCTTGTATTACAAGTTGAAAGTAAATGCAATATCTTGAACGCAATTGCATTTACCGATCAAACTTTTTACACAACCTGAAATATTTGTTATTGTTAGCAGATCTAAAGTTAACTGCACTAGAAGTTCTGCTTTTTGCGCTCGTCTGGTTGCGCTCGTATTATTAGTTTAAAATAAACAGTTTTTTGTGCTTACATGCTAAGCCCATGAGCACAAAACGCTGACGTTAGAATATCACGTTAGAGTTCATGTGATTCCCCATAGAGGTTAATGAATCAAAAAACAGTGGGGGGAAAAAACACCCTACTCGCTCGCAACCCTGATCGTATATTCTTATGTGCGCTAACCTGACATTAAAATATGAATATTTCACATTCCAATGTTCTTCACATAGCAGAATATGTTCTATGTATTCATAAATAAATATTTCTATATATCTGATGGTATTTTGGTACAATATATATCTATATATTTAGATGATTATAAAGAGGTATAGATATACACAGATATATCATATATAGCAATATGTATTTAGAACTACTTACAATATATACTGCTATGTGCAGAACATTGGAATGTGAAATATGTACTGTAAATACACAGAATAACACTTTATTAAATATGAATATTGCATAAATATTATTTTACATGATTTCATCTACTTAACTGCATAGGACTCCAATGCACATATATATATATATATATATATATATATATATATATATATATATATAGGTAGTGGAGAAATGGATGCACTCGCCAGGATTTGGGGGCAAGTAGATGGTTGTTATTTTTGTTGGTGTCTGACGAAGGGGGTAACACCCCAAAACATTACAAGAAATAAAGGTAACGATTTGAAAATCCTGACGAGTGCATCCTTTTCTCCACTACCTATACTTTGATCTTGAGAGCACCCTGGGTGGATGTTTGGTAACCGTTAGTGCTGGCCCTTTGCATACTTTTATATATATATATATATATATATATATATATATATATATATATATATATATATATATATATATGTGTGTCTAAATATGTGTCCATATGTATTTGTGTTTATATTTGTATTTCTGTCTGTAAATACATATATACACATATAAATACATAAAAACATCTGTACACATGTATAAACACACACACACAGAGAGTTGTATATGTATGTATCTCAAAATTAACGCCCTTTGCCTCTCCTCCATTGCTATCTGAACCCCCTTAGCATGTAAGCCTAAGAGCCCTACTGCTTGCAGATCACCTTCACAAGTGCTGACTACAACAGTGCAACTCTCGGCAGGGACCTCTACCCATTTGATCCCTGTAAATGTTATCTTGTATACCGCCTATGTTTATAGGCTGTGGAATCTGTTGGCGCTCTACACATACCTGATAATAATAATCATTTTAAAATGATAGGCTCTGAATCACAAAGGAACATTTTTGGGTATCATATCTCTTTAAGTAGTTTTTTTTTTCAATATATGAGCACAGTCTAAATGGGTCAGTGTGTTCTCATAAGCTGTACATATAATTGTCTACACTTACAATTATCTGTGACAATGACTCACAATATGTCCTGAGTCATGATAATGTAAGTTGTACTGGGTACAAAAAGGTTGTGTGTAGGTGCAGATCGGCCTTTATCATTGTTACTCTTCAAGCTAATGGTGTATTATTCACTATTAGAGAAATCGCTGCATTTAAAGGTACATAAAGGTCAACTGTCTACTGGGGATAGTGTATGATCCATATGCAACGATCAGCACTTATCTAGGCTTCAGAATCAGCACCAGTGCATATACTATATATACAAATATAGTTTTACATGTTACTTAAAGGGACATTAACCCCAAACTGTTCCCTTTAGGATTCAGAAAAAAAAGGCAATTTACTTCTAATATCAAAATTGCTTTGTTTTCATAGTATTCTGGGTTAAAAGGTGATATCTAGGTAGGCAGTGTGCACATGGCTGAAGAACTTTATGGGGGCAAACACTGCTGTCATCTAGCACTCTTGCAAATGTAAAACATTGCTTTAAAACGGTTGCCATGTACTGCTGCTAACACGTGCACACTCCTAAACCTTCATAAGTGCTTTTCAATAAAGAATACCAAGAGAATGAATTCAGTTTGCAAATAAAAATTATTTCGTTTTTAGCTTTAAACTGTATGTGAATCATGAAAGAAAAAGTTTGGGTTCCAAGCCCCTTCAATTCAAAACGACCAACCTCAATAAAAGGGACAGTCTACACCAGAATGTTTATTGTTTAAAAAGAGAGATAATCCCTTTATTACCCATTCCCCAGTTTTGCATAACCAACCCAGTTATATTAATACACTTTTTACCTCTGTGATTATTTTGTATCTAAGCTTCCCCCTTATCTTAGTTCTTTTGACAGATATGCATTTTAGCCAATCAATGCTGACTCAAAAATAACTCCACGGGAATAAGCACAATGTTATCTATACGGCACACATGAACTAGCAGTGTCTAGCTGTAAAAAAAAAGTCAAAATGCACTAGGAGAAGAGGCAGCCTTCACGGGCTTAGAAACTAGCATATGAGCCTACCGAGGTTTAGCTTTCAACAAAGAATACCAAGAGAACAAAGCAAATTTGATGATAAAAGTAAATTCATGATAAATGTTTAAAATTGAATGCGCTATCTGAATCATGAAAGTTTCATTTTGACTAGACTGTCCCTGTAAATGTAATTTAGTATTTGGAATTTACATTTTGTTAAATTAATTTATTGTCGTTTACACTTAAGATATTTTCTAAAATAAGTAATTAGTGTACTGTGTTACAGGTGCTGTAAATAGGGAAAGACAAATGTTTTATGAAATTGTTAACTCTAATCAAATGCTAGATGTAATTATAAAAAAAGCAAAGAAAGCCTACATTTCACTACAACATTTTATATATATTTACTTATTATGGTATATATCACATGTACCTTTAGATTAAAATATATTTTACAAATTAAAGGGACAGTCTACACCAGAATTTGTATTGTTTTAAAAGATAGATAATCCCTTTATTACCCATTTCCCAGTTTTGCATAACCAACACAGTTATAATAATGTACTTTTAATCTCTGTGATTATCTTGTATCTAAGCCTCTGCAAACTGCCCCTTTATTTCAGTTCTTTTGACAGACTTGCAGTTTAGCCAATCAGTGCCTGCTCCCAGATAACTTAATGTGCACGAGCACAGTGTTATCTATATGAAATACGTGAACTTACACCCTCAAGTGGTGAAAAACTGTTAAAATGCATTCTGAAAAGAGATGGCCTTCAAGGTCTAATAAATTAGCATATGAACCTCAACTAAGTATACCAAGAGAACAAAGCAAAATTGGTGATAAAAGCAAAATGGGAAATTGTTTAAAATTACATGCTCTATCTGAATCAGGAAAGTTTATTTTGGCCTAGACTGTCCCTTTAAGCGTCACATTCAGAATAAAGACTCTAATGCCTTATAAAATATCTTGTCTCTCAGTCATGTTTTTTTTTTTTTAAAGCTGCAGTGGTGTCTCTAGAGAATAGCACTGCTCAACAATGAAAATGTTTTGGACTTGAAAATACTTCTAATTGAATTCCGCATGTGAATAAATGAATATGTCATTTAAATCTCTCAGGCCTAGATTTGGAGTTCGGCGGTAAAAGGGCTGTTAACGCTCCGCGGGTTTTTTTCTGGCCGCACCATAAATTTAACTCTGGTATCGAGAGTTCAAACAAATGCTGTGTTAGGCTCCAAAAAAGGAGCGTAGAGCATATTTACCGCAAATGCAACTCTCGATACCAGAGTTGCTTACGGACGCGGCCGGCATCAAAAACGTGCTCGTGCACGATTCTCCCATAGGAAACAATGGGGCAGTTTGAGCTGAAAAAAAACCTAACACCTGCAAAAAAGCAGCGTTCAGCTCTTAACGCAGCCCCATTGTTTCCTATGGGGAAACACTTCCTACGTCTGCACCTAACACTCTAACATGTACCCCGAGTCTAAACACCCCTAACCTTACACTTATTAACCCCTAATCTGCCGAGCGGACCTGAGCGCTACTATAATAAAGTTATTAACCCCTAATCCGCCTCACTAACCCTATCATAAATAGTATTAACCCCTAATCTGCCCTCCCTAACATCGCCGACACCTACCTTCAATTATTAACCCCTAATCTGCCGACCGGAGCTCACCGCTATTCTAATAAATGTATTAACCCCTAAAGCTAAGTCTAACCCTAACACTAACACCCCCCTAAGTTAAATATAATTTTTATCTAACGAAATAAATTAACTCTTATTAAATAAATGATTCCTATTTAAAGCTAAATACTTACCTGTAAAATAAATCCTAATATAGCTACAATATAAATTATAATTATATTATAGCTATTTTAGGATTAATATTTATTTTACAGGCAACTTTGTAATTATTTTAACCAGGTACAATAGCTATTAAATAGTTAAGAACTATTTAATAGTTACCTAGTTAAAATAATAACAAATTTACCTGTAAAATAAATCCTAACCTAAGATATAATTAAACCTAACACTACCCTATCAATAAAATAATTAAATAAACTACCTACAATTACCTACAATTAACCTAACACTACACTATCAATAAATTAATTAAACACAATTGCTACAAATAAATACAATTAAATAAACTAGCTAAAGTACAAAAAATAAAAAAGAACTAAGTTACAGAAAATAATAAAATATTTACAAACATAAGAAAAATATTACAACAATTTTAAACTAATTACACCTACTCTAAGCCCCCTAATAAAATAACAAAGCCCCCCAAAATAAAAAATTCCCTACCCTATTCTAAAATACAAATATTACAAGCTCTTTTACCTTACCAGCCCTGAACAGGGCCCTTTGCGGGGCATGCCCCAAGAATTTCAGCTCTTTTGCCTGTAAAAAAAAACATACAATACCCCCCCCCCAACATTACAACCCACCACCCACATACCCCTAATCTAACCCAAACCCCCCTTAAATAAACCTAACACTACCCCCCTGATGATCTTCCTACCTTGTCTTCACCATGCCAGGTTCACCGATCCGTCCTGGCTCCAAGATCTTCATCCAACCCAAGCGGGGGCTAGACATCCACTGAAGAAGTCCAGAAGAGGGTCCAAAGTCTTCCTCCTATCCGGCAAGAAGAGGACATCCGGACCGGCAAACATCTTCTCCAAGCGGCATCTTCTATCTTCTTCCATCCGATGACGACCGGCTCCATCTTGAAGACCTCCAGCGCGGATCCATCCTCTTCTTCCGACGACTAGACGACGAATGACGGTTCCTTTAAGGGACGTCATCCAAGATGGCGTCCCTCGAATTCCGATTGGCTGATAGGATTCTATCAGCCAATCGGAATTAAGGTAGGAATTTTCTGATTGGCTGATGGAATCAGCCAATCAGAATATAGTTCAATCCGATTGGCTGATCCAATCAGCCAATCAGATTGAGCTCGCATTCTATTGGCTGTTCCGATCAGCCAATAGAATGCGAGCTCAATCTGATTGGCTGATTGGATCAGCCAATCGGATTGAACTATATTCTGATTGGCTGATTCCATCAGCCAATCAGAAAATTCCTACCTTAATTCCGATTGGCTGATAGAATCCTATCAGCCAATCGGAATTCGAGGGACGCCATCTTGGATGACGTCCCTTAAAGGAACCGTCATTCGTCGTCTAGTCGTCGGAAGAAGAGGATGGATCCGCGCTGGAGGTCTTCAAGATGGAGCCGGTCGTCATCGGATGGAAGAAGATAGAAGATGCCGCTTGGAGAAGATGTTTGCCGGTCCGGATGTCCTCTTCTTGCCGGATAGGAGGAAGACTTTGGAGCACCGGATTATGGATCGCCAACCCCTGCTTGGGTTGGATGAAGATCTTGGAGCCAGGACGGATCGGTGAACCTGGTATGGTGAAGACAAGGTAGGAAGATCTTCAGGGGATTAGTGTTAGGTTTATTTAAGGGGGGTTTGGGTTAGATTAGGGGTATGTGGGTGGTGGGTTGTAATGTTGGGGGGGGGTATTGTATGTTTTTTTTTACAGGCAAAAGAGCTGAAATTCTTGGGGCATGCCCCGCAAAGGGCCCTGTTCAGGGCTGGTAAGGTAAAAGAGCTTGTAATATTTGTATTTTAGAATAGGGTAGGGAATTTTTTATTTTGGGGGGCTTTGTTATTTTATTAGGGGGCTTAGAGTAGGTGTAATTAGTTTAAAATTGTTGTAATATTTTTCTTATGTTTGTAAATATTTTATTATTTTCTGTAACTTAGTTCTTTTTTATTTTTTGTACTTTAGCTAGTTTATTTAATTGTATTTATTTGTAGCAATTGTGTTTAATTAATTTATTGATAGTGTAGTGTTAGGTTAATTGTAGGTAATTGTAGGTAGTTTATTTAATTATTTTATTGATAGGGTAGTGTTAGGTTTAATTATATCTTAGGTTAGGATTTATTTTACAGGTAAATTTGTTATTATTTTAACTAGGTAACTATTAAATAGTTCTTAACTATTTAATAGCTATTGTACCTGGTTAAAATAATTACAAAGTTGCCTGTAAAATAAATATTAATCCTAAAATAGCTATAATATAATTATAATTTATATTGTAGCTATATTAGGATGTATTTTACAGGTAAGTATTTAGCTTTAAATAGGAATTATTTATTTAATAAGAGTTAATTTATTTCGTTAGATAAAAATTATATTTAACTTAGGGGGGTGTTAGTGTTAGGGTTAGACTTAGCTTTAGGGGTTAATACATTTATTAGAATAGCGGTGAGCTCCGGTCGGCAGATTAGGGGTTAATAATTGAAGGTAGGTGTCGGCGATGTTAGGGAGGGCAGATTAGGGGTTAATACTATTTATGATAGGGTTAGTGAGGCGGATTAGGGGTTAATAACTTTATTATAGTAGCGCTCAGGTCCGCTCGGCAGATTAGGGGTTAATAAGTGTAGGTAGGTGTCGGCGACGTTGAGGGGGGCAGATTAGGGGTTAATAAATATAACATAGGGGTCGGCGATGTTAGGGGTAGCAGATTAGGGGTACATAGGGATAACGTAGGTGGCGGCGATTTGCGGTCGGAAGATTAGGGGTTAATTATTTTAAGTAGCTTGCGGCGACGTTGTGGGGGGCAAGTTAGGGGTTAATAGATATAATACAGGGGTCGGCGGTGTTAGGGGCAGCAGATTAGGGGTACATAAGTATAACGTAGGTGGCGGTCGGCAGATTAGGGGTTAAAAATTTTAATCGAGTGGCGGCGATGTGGGGGGAGCTCGGTTTAGGGGTACATAGGTAGTTTATGGGTGTTAGTGTACTTTAGGGTACAGTAGTTAAGAGCTTTATAAACCGGCGTTAGCCAGAAAGCTCTTAACTCCTGCTATTTTCAGGCGGCTGGAATCTTGTCGTTAGAGCTCTAACGCTCACTGCAGAAACGACTCTAAATACCGGCGTTAGGAAGATCCCATTGAAAAGATAGGCTACGCAAATGGCGTAGGGGGATCTGCGGTATGGAAAAGTCGCGGCTGAAAAGTGAGCGTTAGACCCTTTAATCACTGACTCCAAATACCAGCGGGCGGCCAAAACCAGCGTTAGGAGCCTCTAACGCTGGTTTTGACGGCTACCGCCGAACTCTAAATCTAGGCCTCAGTTAGCTCTTGGTTCCGAGATTACCCAAGGGTAATGAGAAAGCGGCTTGGGAAGTTTTTTAAGGTGTTGTGCATGGCTTGTTGGGTAACCAAAGAGCTGTAACTATGTTAAGCTTGTGAACTTTCAGGAAAAGTATTGTCAATTAGGCTTCAACATATCACTCAAAATCCACTTTCTTGACTCTCATCTGGACTTCTACCCTGACAACTGTGGTGCAGTGAGTGATGAGCACGGTGAGCAGTTGCTCCAAATTATTTTAGTAATGGAACAAAATATATCAGGGTAGGTGGAACACTTCTATGCTTGCTGACATCTGTTAGTAAAGATATCATGGTAGGTGGAATGCTTCTATGTTTGCTGACTACTGTTAGTGAAGATATCAGGGTAGGTGGAACACTTCTATGCTGACTACTGTTAGTGAAGATATCAGGGTAGGTGGAATGCTTCTATGCTTGCTGACTACTGTTAGTAAAGATATCATGGTAGGTCGAACGCTTCTATATTTGCTGACTACTGTTAGTGAAGATATCAGGGTAGGTGGAACGTTTCTATGTTTGCTGACTGCAGTTAGTGAAGATATCAGGGTAGGTGAAACACCTCTATGCTTGCTGACTACTGTTAGTGAAGATATCAAGGTAGGTGGAACGCTTCTATGTTTGCTGACTACTGTTACTGAAGATATCAGGGTAGGTGGAATACTTCTATGCTTGCTGACTACTGTTAGTGAAGATATCAGAGTAGGTGGAATACTTCTATGCTTGCTGACTACTGTTGTGAAGATATCAGGGTAGGTGGAATGCTTCTATGCTTGCTGACTACTGTTAGTGAAGATATCAGGGTAGGTGAAACACTTCTATGCTTGCTGATTACTGTTAGTGAAGAAGATATCAGGGTAGGTGGAACGCTTCTATGTTTGCTGACTACTGTTAATGTAGATATCAGGGTAGGTGGAACGCTTCTATGCTTGCTGACTACTGTTAGTAAAGATATCAGTGTAGGTGGAACGCTTTTATGCTTGCTGACTACTGTTAGTGAAGATATCAGGGTAGGTGAAACACTTCTATGCTTGCTGACTACTGTTAGTAAAGATATCAGTGTGAGTGGAACACTTCTATGTTTGCTGACTACTGTTAGTGAAGATATCAGGGTAGGTGAAACACTTCTATGCTTGCTGACTACTGTTAGTAGAGAGATCAGTGTAGGTGGAACACTTCTATGCTTGCTGACTACTGTTAGTGAAGATATCAGGGTAGGTGGAACGCTTCTATGTTTGCTGACTACTGTTAGTGAAGATATCAGGGTAGGTGGAATGCTTCTATGCTTGCTGACTACTGTTAGTAAAGATATCAGTGTAGGTGGAACGCTTCTATGCTTGTTGACTACTATTAGTGAAGATATCAGTGTAGGTGGAACACTTCTATGCTTGCTGACTACTGTTAGTGAAGATATCATATGTGGAACGTTTCTATGTTTGCTGACTACAGTTAGTGAAGATATCAGTGTAGGTGGAACACTTCTATGCTTGCTGACTACTGTTAGTAAAGATATCAGAGTAGGTGGAACGCTTCTATGCTTGTTGACTACTATTAGTGAAGATATCAGGGTAGGTGGAACGCTTCTATGCTGACTACTGTTAGTGAAGATATCAGGGTAGGTGGAATACTTCTATGCTTGCTGACTACTGTTAGCAAGCATAGAAGCATTCCACCTACCCTGATATCTTCACTAACAGTAGTCATCAAGCATAGAAGCGTTCCACCTACCCTGATATCTTCACTAACAGTAGTCAGCAAGCATAGAAGTGTTCCACCTACCCTGATATCTTCACTAACAGTAGTCAGCAAGCATAGAAGCGTTCCACCTACCCTGATATCTTCACTGACTACTGTTAGTGAAGATATCAGGGTAGGTGGAACACTTCTATGCTTGCTGACTATTGTTAGTGAAGATATCAGGGTAGGTGGAACACTTCTATGCTTGCTGACTGCTGTTAGTGAAGATATCAGGGTAGGTCGAACACTTCTATGCTTGCTGACTACTGTTAGTTAAGATATTATAGTAGCGGCGACATTGGGGGCGGCAGATTAGGGGTTAATAATTGTAGGTGGGTGGCAGCGATGTTAGGGAGGGCAGATCAGGGGTTAATAAAATTTATTATAGTGTTTGCGAGGCGGGAGTGCGGTGGTTTAGGAGTTAATACATTTATTATAGTGGCGGCGATGTCAGGTTGGCAGATTAGGGGTTAATAAGTGTAGGTAGGTAGCGGCGACATTGGGGGCGGAAGATTAGGGGTTAATAAATATAATATAGGTGAACGCTGCTTTTTTGCAGGTGTTAGTTTTTTTTCAGCTAGCTCAGCCCCATTGTATCCTATAGGGAAATCGTGCACAAGCATGTTTCTCCAGCTTACCACTACCGTAACCAACGCTGGTATTACAGGTAGAAGTGGAGCTAAATTTGGCTCAACGCTCCCTTTTCTTAGGCTAACGCAGCCAGTCAGAAAACTCTTAATACCAGCGTTAGCTTAAGGGAGTTTTTACCAACAAAACTCGTAATCTAGGCGTATGTTTGCTAACTACTGTTAGTGAAGATATCAGGGTAGGTGGAACACTTCTATGCTTGCTGACTACTGTTAGTGAAGATATCAGGGTAGGTGGAACATTTCTATGCTTGCTGACTACTGTTAGTGAAGATATCAGGGTAGGTGAAATGCTTCTATGCTTGCTGACTACTGTTAGTGAAGATATTATATGTGAAACGTTTCTATGTTTGCTGACTACTGTTAGTAAAGATATTAGTGTAGTTGGAACACTTCTATGCTTGCTGACTACTGTTAGTAAATATATCAGTGTAGGTGGAACGCTTCTATACTTGCTGACTACTGTTAGTGAAGATATCAGGGTAGGTGGAACGCTTCTATGTTTGCTGACAACTGTTAGTAAAGATATCAGTGTAGGTGGAACACTTCTATGCTTGCTGACTACTGTTAGTAAAGATATCAGTGTAGGTGGAACGCTTCTATGTTTGCTGACTACTGTTAGTGAAGATATACGGGTAGGTGGAACGCTTCTATGCTTGCTGACTACTGTTAGTAAAGATATCAGAGTAGGTGGAACGCTTCTTTGTTTGCTGACTACTTTTAGTAAAGATATCACAGTAGGTGGAACGCTTCTATGCTTGCTGACTATTGTTAGTGAAGATATCAGGGTAGGTGGAATGCTTCTATGTTTGCTGACGACTGTTAGTGAAGATTTCGGGGTAGCTGGAACACTTCTATGCTTGCTGACTACTGTTAGTGAAGATATCAGTGTAGGTGGAATGCTTCTATGTTTGCTGACTACTGTTAGTAAAGATATCAGTGTAGGTGGAATGCTTCTATGTTTGCTGACTACTGTTAGTAAATATATCAGAGTAGGTGGAACGCTTCTATGCTTGCTTACTACTGTTAGTAAAGATATCAGTGTAGGTGGAACACTTCTATGCTTGCTGACTACTGTCAGTAAAGATATCAGTGTAGGTGGAACACTTCTATGTTTGCTGATTACTGTTAGTGAAGATATAAGGGTAGGTGGAACGCTAATATGCTTGCTGACTACTGTTAGTAAAGATATCAGAGTAGGTGGAACGCTTCTATGTTTGCTGACTACTGTTAGTAAAGATATCAGAGTAGGTGGAACGCTTCTATGCTTGCTGACTATTGTTAGTGAAGATATCAGGGTAGGTGGAATGCTTCTATGTTTGCTGATTACTGTTAGTGAAGATTTTGGGGTAGCTGGAACACTTCTATGCTTGCTGACTACTGTTAGTGAAGATATCAGTGTAGGTGGAATGCTTCTATGTTTGCTGACTACTGTTAGTAAAGATATCAGTGTAGGTGGAATGCTTCTATGTTTGCTGACTACTGTTAGTAAATATATCAGAGTAGGTGGAATGCTTCTATGCTTGCTGACTACTGTTAGTAAAGATATCAGTGTAGGTGGAATGCTTTGATGGGACATGCACAAGGCTATCCTAATAGTAAAGATATCAGTGTAGGTGGAACGCTTCTATGTTTGCTGACTACTGTTAGTAAAGATATCAGAGTAGGTGGAACGCTTCTATGCTTGCTGACTACTGTTAGTAAAGATATCAGTGTAGGTGGAATGCTTCTATGCTTGCTGACTACTGTTAGTGAAGATATCAGGGTAGGTGGAATACTTCTATGCTTGCTGACTACTGTTAGTGAAGATATCAGGGTAGGTGGAACACTTCTATGCTTGCTGACTACTGTTAGTGAAGATATGAGGGTAGGTGGAATGCTTCTATGTTTGCTGACTACTGTTAGTGGAGATATCTAGGTAGCTGGAACACTTCTATGCTTGCTGACTACTGTTAGTGAAGATATCAGTGTAGTCCACCTACGCTTCTATATGTTTGCTGACTACTGTTAGTAAAGATATCAGTGTAGGTGGAACGCTTCTATGTTTGCTGACTACTGTTAGTAAATATATCAGAGTAGGTGGAAGGCTTCTATGCTTGCTGACTACTGTTAGTAAAGATATCAGTGTAGGTGGAATGCTTTGATGCTTGCTGACAACTGTTAGTGACGATATCAGGGTAGGTGGAATACTTCTATGCTTGCTGACTACTGTTAGTGAAGATATCAGGGTAGGTGAAATGCTTCTATGCTTGCTGACTACTGTTAGTGAAGATATTATATGTGAAACGTTTCTATGTTTGCTGACTACTGTTAGTAAAGATATTAGTGTAGTTGGAACACTTCTATGCTTGCTGACTACTGTTAGTAAATATATCAGTGTAGGTGGAACGCTTCTATACTTGCTGACTACTGTTAGTGAAGATATCAGGGTAGGTGGAACGCTTCTATGTTTGCTGACAACTGTTAGTAAAGATATCAGTGTAGGTGGAACACTTCTATGCTTGCTGACTACTGTTAGTAAAGATATCAGTGTAGGTGGAACGCTTCTATGTTTGCTGACTACTGTTAGTGAAGATATACGGGTAGGTGGAACGCTTCTATGCTTGCTGACTACTGTTAGTAAAGATATCAGAGTAGGTGGAACGCTTCTTTGTTTGCTGACTACTTTTAGTAAAGATATCACAGTAGGTGGAACGCTTCTATGCTTGCTGACTATTGTTAGTGAAGATATCAGGGTAGGTGGAATGCTTCTATGTTTGCTGACGACTGTTAGTGAAGATTTCGGGGTAGCTGGAACACTTCTATGCTTGCTGACTACTGTTAGTGAAGATATCAGTGTAGGTGGAACGCTTCTATGTTTGCTGACTACTGTTAGTTAAGATATCAGTGTAGGTGGAATGCTTCTATGTTTGCTGACTACTGTTAGTAAATATATCAGAGTAGGTGGAACGCTTCTATGCTTGCTTACTACTGTTAGTAAAGATATCAGTGTAGGTGGAACACTTCTATGCTTGCTGACTACTGTCAGTAAAGATATCAGTGTAGGTGGAACACTTCTATGTTTGCTGATTACTGTTAGTGAAGATATAAGGGTAGGTGGAACGCTAATATGCTTGCTGACTACTGTTAGTAAAGATATCAGAGTAGGTGGAACGCTTCTATGTTTGCTGACTACTGTTAGTAAAGATATCAGAGTAGGTGGAACGCTTCTATGCTTGCTGACTATTGTTAGTGAAGATATCAGGGTAGGTGGAATGCTTCTATGTTTGCTGATTACTGTTAGTGAAGATTTTGGGGTAGCTGGAACACTTCTATGCTTGCTGACTACTGTTAGTGAAGATATCAGTGTAGGTGGAATGCTTCTATGCTTGCTGACTACTGTTAGTAAAGATATCATGGTAGGTCGAACGCTTCTATATTTGCTGACTACTGTTAGTGAAGATATCAGGGTAGGTGGAACGTTTCTATGTTTGCTGACTGCAGTTAGTGAAGATATCAGGGTAGGTGAAACACCTCTATGCTTGCTGACTACTGTTAGTGAAGATATCAAGGTAGGTGGAACGCTTCTATGTTTGCTGACTACTGTTACTGAAGATATCAGGGTAGGTGGAATACTTCTATGCTTGCTGACTACTGTTAGTGAAGATATCAGAGTAGGTGGAATACTTCTATGCTTGCTGACTACTGTTGTGAAGATATCAGGGTAGGTGGAATGCTTCTATGCTTGCTGACTACTGTTAGTGAAGATATCAGGGTAGGTGAAACACTTCTATGCTTGCTGATTACTGTTAGTGAAGAAGATATCAGGGTAGGTGGAACGCTTCTATGTTTGCTGACTACTGTTAATGTAGATATCAGGGTAGGTGGAACGCTTCTATGCTTGCTGACTACTGTTAGTAAAGATATCAGTGTAGGTGGAACGCTTTTATGCTTGCTGACTACTGTTAGTGAAGATATCAGGGTAGGTGAAACACTTCTATGCTTGCTGACTACTGTTAGTAAAGATATCAGTGTGAGTGGAACACTTCTATGTTTGCTGACTACTGTTAGTGAAGATATCAGGGTAGGTGAAACACTTCTATGCTTGCTGACTACTGTTAGTAGAGAGATCAGTGTAGGTGGAACACTTCTATGCTTGCTGACTACTGTTAGTGAAGATATCAGGGTAGGTGGAACGCTTCTATGTTTGCTGACTACTGTTAGTGAAGATATCAGGGTAGGTGGAATGCTTCTATGCTTGCTGACTACTGTTAGTAAAGATATCAGTGTAGGTGGAACGCTTCTATGCTTGTTGACTACTATTAGTGAAGATATCAGTGTAGGTGGAACACTTCTATGCTTGCTGACTACTGTTAGTGAAGATATCATATGTGGAACGTTTCTATGTTTGCTGACTACAGTTAGTGAAGATATCAGTGTAGGTGGAACACTTCTATGCTTGCTGACTACTGTTAGTAAAGATATCAGAGTAGGTGGAACGCTTCTATGCTTGTTGACTACTATTAGTGAAGATATCAGGGTAGGTGGAACGCTTCTATGCTGACTACTGTTAGTGAAGATATCAGGGTAGGTGGAATACTTCTATGCTTGATGACTACTGTTAGCAAGCATAGAAGCATTCCACCTACCCTGATATCTTCACTAACAGTAGTCATCAAGCATAGAAGTATTCCACCTACCCTGATATCTTCACTAACAGCAGTCAGCAAGCATAGAAGCGTTCCACCTACCCTGATATCTTCACTAACAGTAGTCAGCAAGCATAGAAGCATTCCACCTACCCTGATATCTTCACTGACTACTGTTAGTGAAGATATCAGGGTAGGTGGAACACTTCTATGCTTGCTGACTATTGTTAGTGAAGATATCAGGGTAGGTGGAACACTTCTATGCTTGCTGACTGCTGTTAGTGAAGATATCAGGGTAGGTCGAACACTTCTATGCTTGCTGACTACTGTTAGTTAAGATATTATAGTAGCGGCGACATTGGGGGCGGCAGATTAGGGGTTAATAATTGTAGGTGGGTGGCAGCGATGTTAGGGAGGGCAGATCAGGGGTTAATAAAATTTATTATAGTGTTTGCGAGGCGGGAGTGCGGTGGTTTAGGAGTTAATACATTTATTATAGTGGCGGCGATGTCAGGTTGGCAGATTAGGGGTTAATAAGTGTAGGTAGGTAGCGGCGACATTGGGGGCGGAAGATTAGGGGTTAATAAATATAATATAGGTGAACGCTGCTTTTTTGCAGGTGTTAGTTTTTTTTCAGCTAGCTCAGCCCCATTGTATCCTATAGGGAAATCGTGCACAAGCATGTTTCTCCAGCTTACCACTACCGTAACCAACGCTGGTATTACAGGTAGAAGTGGAGCTAAATTTGGCTCAACGCTCCCTTTTCTTAGGCTAACGCAGCCAGTCAGAAAACTCTTAATACCAGCGTTAGCTTAAGGGAGTTTTTACCAACAAAACTCGTAATCTAGGCGTATGTTTGCTAACTACTGTTAGTGAAGATATCAGGGTAGGTGGAACACTTCTATGCTTGCTGACTACTGTTAGTGAAGATATCAGGGTAGGTGGAACATTTCTATGCTTGCTGACTACTGTTAGTGAAGATATCAGGGTAGGTGAAATGCTTCTATGCTTGCTGACTACTGTTAGTGAAGATATTATATGTGAAACGTTTCTATGTTTGCTGACTACTGTTAGTAAAGATATTAGTGTAGTTGGAACACTTCTATGCTTGCTGACTACTGTTAGTAAATATATCAGTGTAGGTGGAACGCTTCTATACTTGCTGACTACTGTTAGTGAAGATATCAGGGTAGGTGGAACGCTTCTATGTTTGCTGACAACTGTTAGTAAAGATATCAGTGTAGGTGGAACACTTCTATGCTTGCTGACTACTGTTAGTAAAGATATCAGTGTAGGTGGAACGCTTCTATGTTTGCTGACTACTGTTAGTGAAGATATACGGGTAGGTGGAACGCTTCTATGCTTGCTGACTACTGTTAGTAAAGATATCAGAGTAGGTGGAACGCTTCTTTGTTTGCTGACTACTTTTAGTAAAGATATCACAGTAGGTGGAACGCTTCTATGCTTGCTGACTATTGTTAGTGAAGATATCAGGGTAGGTGGAATGCTTCTATGTTTGCTGACGACTGTTAGTGAAGATTTCGGGGTAGCTGGAACACTTCTATGCTTGCTGACTACTGTTAGTGAAGATATCAGTGTAGGTGGAATGCTTCTATGTTTGCTGACTACTGTTAGTAAAGATATCAGTGTAGGTGGAATGCTTCTATGTTTGCTGACTACTGTTAGTAAATATATCAGAGTAGGTGGAACGCTTCTATGCTTGCTTACTACTGTTAGTAAAGATATCAGTGTAGGTGGAACACTTCTATGCTTGCTGACTACTGTCAGTAAAGATATCAGTGTAGGTGGAACACTTCTATGTTTGCTGATTACTGTTAGTGAAGATATAAGGGTAGGTGGAACGCTAATATGCTTGCTGACTACTGTTAGTAAAGATATCAGAGTAGGTGGAACGCTTCTATGTTTGCTGACTACTGTTAGTAAAGATATCAGAGTAGGTGGAACGCTTCTATGCTTGCTGACTATTGTTAGTGAAGATATCAGGGTAGGTGGAATGCTTCTATGTTTGCTGATTACTGTTAGTGAAGATTTTGGGGTAGCTGGAACACTTCTATGCTTGCTGACTACTGTTAGTGAAGATATCAGTGTAGGTGGAATGCTTCTATGTTTGCTGACTACTGTTAGTAAAGATATCAGTGTAGGTGGAATGCTTCTATGTTTGCTGACTACTGTTAGTAAATATATCAGAGTAGGTGGAATGCTTCTATGCTTGCTGACTACTGTTAGTAAAGATATCAGTGTAGGTGGAATGCTTTGATGGGACATGCACAAGGCTATCCTAATAGTAAAGATATCAGTGTAGGTGGAACGCTTCTATGTTTGCTGACTACTGTTAGTAAAGATATCAGAGTAGGTGGAACGCTTCTATGCTTGCTGACTACTGTTAGTAAAGATATCAGTGTAGGTGGAATGCTTTGATGCTTGCTGACAACTGTTAGTGAAGATATCAGGGTAGGTGGAATACTTCTATGCTTGCTGACTACTGTTAGTGAAGATATCAGGGTAGGTGGAACACTTCTATGCTTGCTGACTACTGTTAGTGAAGATATGAGGGTAGGTGGAATGCTTCTATGTTTGCTGACTACTGTTAGTGGAGATATCTAGGTAGCTGGAACACTTCTATGCTTGCTGACTACTGTTAGTGAAGATATCAGTGTAGTCCACCTACGCTTCTATATGTTTGCTGACTACTGTTAGTAAAGATATCAGTGTAGGTGGAACGCTTCTATGTTTGCTGACTACTGTTAGTAAATATATCAGAGTAGGTGGAAGGCTTCTATGCTTGCTGACTACTGTTAGTAAAGATATCAGTGTAGGTGGAATGCTTTGATGCTTGCTGACAACTGTTAGTGACGATATCAGGGTAGGTGGAATACTTCTATGCTTGCTGACTACTGTTAGTGAAGATATCAGGGTAGGTGAAATGCTTCTATGCTTGCTGACTACTGTTAGTGAAGATATTATATGTGAAACGTTTCTATGTTTGCTGACTACTGTTAGTAAAGATATTAGTGTAGTTGGAACACTTCTATGCTTGCTGACTACTGTTAGTAAATATATCAGTGTAGGTGGAACGCTTCTATACTTGCTGACTACTGTTAGTGAAGATATCAGGGTAGGTGGAACGCTTCTATGTTTGCTGACAACTGTTAGTAAAGATATCAGTGTAGGTGGAACACTTCTATGCTTGCTGACTACTGTTAGTAAAGATATCAGTGTAGGTGGAACGCTTCTATGTTTGCTGACTACTGTTAGTGAAGATATACGGGTAGGTGGAACGCTTCTATGCTTGCTGACTACTGTTAGTAAAGATATCAGAGTAGGTGGAACGCTTCTTTGTTTGCTGACTACTTTTAGTAAAGATATCACAGTAGGTGGAACGCTTCTATGCTTGCTGACTATTGTTAGTGAAGATATCAGGGTAGGTGGAATGCTTCTATGTTTGCTGACGACTGTTAGTGAAGATTTCGGGGTAGCTGGAACACTTCTATGCTTGCTGACTACTGTTAGTGAAGATATCAGTGTAGGTGGAATGCTTCTATGTTTGCTGACTACTGTTAGTAAAGATATCAGTGTAGGTGGAATGCTTCTATGTTTGCTGACTACTGTTAGTAAATATATCAGAGTAGGTGGAACGCTTCTATGCTTGCTTACTACTGTTAGTAAAGATATCAGTGTAGGTGGAACACTTCTATGCTTGCTGACTACTGTCAGTAAAGATATCAGTGTAGGTGGAACACTTCTATGTTTGCTGATTACTGTTAGTGAAGATATAAGGGTAGGTGGAACGCTAATATGCTTGCTGACTACTGTTAGTAAAGATATCAGAGTAGGTGGAACGCTTCTATGTTTGCTGACTACTGTTAGTAAAGATATCAGAGTAGGTGGAACGCTTCTATGCTTGCTGACTATTGTTAGTGAAGATATCAGGGTAGGTGGAATGCTTCTATGTTTGCTGACTACTGTTAGTGAAGATTTCGGGGTAGCTGGAACACTTCTATGCTTGCTGACTACTGTTAGTGAAGATATCAGTGTAGGTGGAATGCTTCTATGTTTGCTGACTACTGTTAGTAAAGATATCAGTGTAGGTGGAATGCTTCTATGTTTGCTGACTACTGTTAGTAAATATATCAGAGTAGGTGGAATGCTTCTATGCTTGCTGACTACTGTTAGTAAAGATATCAGTGTAGGTGGAATGCTTTGATGGGACATGCACAAGGCTATCCTAATAGTAAAGATATCAGTGTAGGTGGAACGCTTCTATGTTTGCTGACTACTGTTAGTAAAGATATCAGAGTAGGTGGAACGCTTCTATGCTTGCTGACTACTGTTAGTAAAGATATCAGTGTAGGTGGAATGCTTTGATGCTTGCTGACAACTGTTAGTGAAGATATCAGGGTAGGTGGAATACTTCTATGCTTGCTGACTACTGTTAGTGAAGATATCAGGGTAGGTGGAACACTTCTATGCTTGCTGACTACTGTTAGTGAAGATATGAGGGTAGGTGGAATGCTTCTATGTTTGCTGACTACTGTTAGTGGAGATATCTAGGTAGCTGGAACACTTCTATGCTTGCTGACTACTGTTAGTGAAGATATCAGTGTAGTCCACCTACGCTTCTATATGTTTGCTGACTACTGTTAGTAAAGATATCAGTGTAGGTGGAACGCTTCTATGTTTGCTGACTACTGTTAGTAAATATATCAGAGTAGGTGGAAGGCTTCTATGCTTGCTGACTACTGTTAGTAAAGATATCAGTGTAGGTGGAATGCTTTGATGCTTGCTGACAACTGTTAGTGACGATATCAGGGTAGGTGGAATACTTCTATGCTTGCTGACTACTGTTAGTGAAGATATCAGGGTAGGTGGAACACTTCTATGCTTGCTGACTACTGTTAGTGAAGATATGAGGGTAGGTGGAATGCTTTTATGTTTGCTGACTACTGTTAGTGGAGATATCTAGGTAGCTGGAACACTTCTATGCTTGCTGACTACTGTTAGTGAAGATATCAGTGTAGGTGGAACGCTTCTATGGTTGCTGACTACTGTTAGTAAAGATATCAGAGTAGGTGGAACACTTCTATGCTTGCGGACTACTGTTAGTAAAGATATCAGTGTAGGTGTAATGCTTCTATGTTTGCTGACTACTTTTATTGAAGATATCAGTGTAGGTGTAACGCTTCTATGTTTGCTGACTACTGTTAGTAAAGATATCAGGGTAGGTTGAACGCTTCTATGTTTGCTGACTACTGTTAGTAAAGATATCAGGGTAGGTTGAGCGCTTCTATGTTTGCTGACTACTGTTAGTGAAGATATCAGGGTAGGTGGAACACTTCTATGCTTGCTGACTACTGTTAGTGAAGATATCAGGGTAGGTGGAACGCTTCTATGCTTGCTGACTGCTGTTAGTGAAGATATCAGGGTAGGTTGAACACTTCTATGCTTGCTGACTACTGTTAGTGAAGATATCAGGGTAGGTTAAATGCTTCTATGCTTGCTAACTACTGCTAGTGAAGCTATCAGGGTAGGTGGAACACTTCTATGCTTGCTGACTACTGTTAGTGAAGATATCAGGGTAGGTGGAACTCTTCTATGCTTGCTGGCTACTGTTAGTGAAGATATCAGGGTAGGTGGAACGTTTGTATGTTTGCTGACTACTGTTAGTGAAGATATCAGGGTAGGTGGAACGTTTGTATGTTTGCTGACTACTGTTAGTGAAGTTATCATGGTAGGTGGAATGCTTCTATGTTTGCTGACTACTGTTAGTGAAGATATCAGGGTAGGTGGAATACTTCTATGCTTGCTGACTACTGTTAGTGAAGATATCAGGGTAGGTTGAACGCTTCTATGCTTGTTGACTACTGTTAGTGAAGCTATCATGGTAGGTGGAATACTTCTATGCTTGCTGACTACTGTTAGTGAAGATATCAGGGTAGGTGGAATACTTCTATGCTTGCTGACTACTATTAGTGAAGATATCAGGGTAGGTGGAATGTTTCTATGTTTGTTGACTACTGTTTTTTTTTTTTTTTAAATTTTATTTATTATCCAACAAAGCAAAATACAGCAATTAGCCAATATTACTAGATCATTACACCACGCAGGGTTAATGATCCCGAGCATTATAAAACAACATAATCCTGTTTATTTTGGCCCCTATAAACTCAATAGTAATAATAAACTTCTACCTTACAAGTTTAATTAACACCTGTATCTATATTGTCGAGAAAAATTTAAACCATAGTTAAATAAATTAACAACATCTATATCCCTAGACACATACGACCTGTACCTAAGGACTGCAGTTTATTAAGATGTGTCTAAAGCTAACTAGGGGCCACTTAATCGGCCCTAAAGCGGGCCCATAACACCTTTTCCTATTTAAATGCCCTGTATTAATTTAATTCAAATTTAAGGCCGACAGGCATTCATGCACTTGTTGGAGATTTTTATATTTATAACACAAACACAGAAAAGCGAACACAAAAACAGAGAAGAAAAAAAAAAAAAAAAAAAAAAAAAAAAACAAGAAAGAGAGAAAGAGGAGAGGACCAAAAAACAAACAAACAAAAAACCATTATATTTACCCCACTGTCTGCCCACTCTAACCTTAATTAAAGGCTTTATACAAGAATCTCACTACTGATTTCACCCCTTAATAAGGCAGTTTGAATCCAATTAGAAAGTTTGAAGGGGGAAATAAATCTTATTTGTATCTCTATAGGATTTGAGAAAATATAATCACTCCATTTTCTAAAAAAGTTATCAATTTCACTTTCAGAGATTAGTGAAGTTTCAAATTGTTCCAAAATCATCTTAGCCTCTACTAAATTAAGCAGCCTATTGAGGGAAGGTTGTTTATTAGACTTCCACAAGGAAAATATAACATTTCTTGCACAAAGTATTATGAAATTAATAAAAATAGTATTCTCCTCCCGATCCCTATATCTCCTCAAGAAAACAATCTCCGCCTTATCCAAAGTTACTACATACTTTAATATCCGGGAAAGCCAAAACGATACTTTGCACCAAAATTGTTTTACTTTTGGGCAGTCCCATATGCAGTGCATCAGGTTGGCATTATGCATACTGCAACGTGAGCAAGAAAAAATCTGGGCTCTATTCCATCTTCCGACATCCTCTGGTGTAATATAAACTCTATTTATTAATTTAATATGGGATTCACGCCAAGATAATAGTGGCGTCTCTACCCATGCCCTTGATATGCTCTTTTCAATTGTTTTAGACTCTATACCAGGTAAGTCCCGGGCCCATTTTTCTTAAGCGTTGCATCAAAACTTGTCCTTCTTTTAGCAGCAGAAGGTTATACCATTGTGATATGGCAACCTTTCCCTTTTGGAACCAATTTAGACCCATGTATACTCTCTCCCAGTTCCGGTTAAAATCTTGTAGCTGTTGTGTATTCAGAAAATGCATAACTTGAAAGAATCCTAATAGATCACGGTTTGGGAGATTAAATTTTTCTTTCATAGCACTAAATGTATGTATCTCATAGTTAACCGAATCAATACACTGCATGAATGATTCAAGTCCTTGTGCTTTCCACCTTTTAAACACATCCGTTTCGTACCCTGCCGGAAATATCGGATTATTTTGTATAGGGAGATATTTAGAACATTGAAAATTAATATTCAAAGCATGACATAACTTATGCCAGGCAATTATAGGATTTTTAAAAGTGTTCATAATTTTAAGTTCTAATGGCCATTCTTTCTGATTAACGTGAACTAATGCTTTTAGCGAATAAGGTTTGAACATATCTTTTTCCATCTCTCTAAGTGTCAAAAACCATTTCTCCGTTAGCCAATCCGGAACTATTTTTATTAGACATGCAAGATTATACTTTTGAATCGAAGGGAAACTCAGGCCAGCCTGTTCTTTAGGCTGATACAACCTTTTTAGGGATAGCTTTACTTTAGTTTTATCCCATAAGAATTGCACAAACGCTGCATTAAGTTGTTTTAAATCAGCTTTTTGTAGAAAAAGAGGAATATTCTGCATCACATATAGCAATTTAGGTAGAGCGATCATTTTGATTAAGTTAATTTTAGCAGCCAATGAAAGGGAAAAGAATGACCATTTTCTCATATCCTCCATAATTTTATTGATAACCACAGAAAAATTTGCCCTATACCAATGCTCCGGGCACGCTGATATGGAAATACCTAGATACCTAATACATTTGACTTCCTGAAACGGTATTGCCATATGAGAGTCACTAGTCTGGTTTAGCCATAGCATTTCCAATTTTTTTGAATTGATTGTGTATCCTGAAAAGGATCCAAAAGTTTCAAGCAAGTGCAGAAGCACTGGTACCTCCTGCCGGGTGTTAGAAAGAAATACTAAAAGATCATATTTGAGCATTCGTGTTGCCCACTTTTATCCCCTTAATTGCGCTCCGGAGAGCAATAGCTAAAGGTTCAATACTCAGATTGAACAAGAGGGGGGACAAAGGATAGCCTTGACGGGTTCCACAAAATAATTGAAAATATTCTGTACATTCTCCGTTAACTATTAATGCCGATCTAGGTTTATCATAAAGCGCCTGTATAAAGGAGAGAAAAGGACCTTTAAAGCCAAATTGATCTAAAGTATAAGCCAAATGTTCCCAGCTGATAGCATCGAACGCTTTTTCAGCATCCAGTGCGATAATAGCTTTATCCTCCGTATCAAGTTTATTAAGCTTCTTTCTGGTGTTGATATATTCAACTGTCAAGAGGCATTTCCGTAAATTCATAAAGGAAGTTCTCCCCTTTAAAAAACCTGTTTGATCTACATGGATCAGGTTAACAAGAATTTTCTGTAGTCTGGCTGCAAGGATACTTGTTAAAAGCTTGTAATCCGTGTTTAGCAATGAAATTGGGCGATACGACTCCAATTTTTCCACGTTCTTACCCTTTTTTTGGGATCAAGACTATTAGTGAGGCACTAAAATTCACAGATATTGAGTGTCCTTGCACATAATATGCGTTAAACAGGTCCTGCAAAGGGCCAACAATCTGCTCTGACAAGATTTTATAAAACTCTGCCGGCAATGTGTCAGGGCCTGCTGCTTTGCCCAAACGACATTCTTTTATGGCCTGTAGAATTTCCTCTTTCGAGATTGGATTACTCATAGCCTTAGCAGTTTCTCTATCTAAGCAGGGTACCTTGAACATTCCCCAAAATAATTTTTGATTATTTTCATTGCTTTCTCTTGAAAGAAAAAGCTGTTTATAATATTCTAAGAATTCTGTTCTAATTTCGGAAGCTTCAGTAACTCTTCTGTCATTATTAGAAATTGCCAAGATGTAGTTAGAGCCTCGGCTTTGTTTAACCAGATTGGCTAGATTTCTCCCAATCTTACCACCATATTTGTACATCCGCGCATTAGTCCTTTTAATTTCACTTGCGGCTTTTTGTTGGAGGAAAATATCCCTCTCTTTTTTAGCCGATACATATTTTTGCCAGTTAGTTGGTGAGGCCTCTTGAATGTATGCATTATAAGCATTAGCCAGCTGATTAGATAGTTGTAAATCACGTTTATGGCTTTTTTTCCATAATTTTGTTGACTACTGTTAGTGAAGATATCAGTAGGTGGAACGCTTCTATGCTTGCTGACTACTGTTAGTGAAGATATCAGGGTAGGTGGAACGCTTCTATGCTTGTTGACTACTGTTAGTGAAGCTATCATGGTAGGTGGAATGCTTCTATATGCTGACTACTGTTAGTGAAGATATCAGGGTAGGTGGAATACTTCTATGCTTGCTGACTACTGTTAGTGAAGATATCAGGGTAGGTGGAATATTTCTATGTTTGTTGACTACTGTTAGTGAAGATATCAGAGTAGGTGGAACGCTTCTATGCTTGCTGACTATTGTTAGTGAAGATATCATGGTAGGTGGAATACTTCTATGCTTGCTGACTACTGTTAGTGAAGATATCAGGGTAGCTGGAACGTTTCTATGTTTGCTGACTACTGTTAGTGAAGCTATCAGGGTAGGTGGAACGCTTCTATGCTTGCTGACTACTGTTAGTGAAGTTATCAGGGTAGCTGGAACGTTTCTATGTTTGCTGACTACTGTTAGTGAAGCTATCATGGTAGGTGGAACGCTTCTATGTTTGCTGACTACTGTTAGTGAAGATATCAGTGTAGTTGGAATACTTCTATGCTTGCTGACTACTGTTAGTGAAGATATCAGGGTAGGTTGAATGCTTCTATGCTTGTTGACTACTGTTAGTGAAGATAGGGTAGGTGGAACGCTTCTATATTTGCTGACTACTGTTAGTGAAGATATCAGGGTAGGTGGAATACTTCTATGCTTGCTGACTACTGTTAGTGAAGATAGGGTAGGTGGAATGTTTCTATGTTTGCTGACTACTGTTAGTGAAGATATCAGGGTAGGTGGAATACTTTTATGCTTGCTGACTACTGTTAGTGAAGATAGGGTAGGTGGAATGTTTCTATGCTTGCTGACTACTGTTAGTGAAGATAGGGTAGGTGGAATGCTTCTATGTTTGCTGACTACTGTTAGTAAAGAAATCAGTGTATTTGGAACGCTTCTATGTTTGCTGAATACTGTTAGTCAAGATATCAGGGTAGGTGGAACGTTTCTATGTTTGCTGACTACTGTTAGTGAAGATATCAGGGTAGGTGGAACGTTTCTATGTTTGCTGACTACTGTTAGTGAAGATATCAGGGTAGGTGGAACGCTTCTATGTTTGTTGACTACTGTTAGTCAAGATATCAGGGTAGGTGGAACGCTTCTATGTTTGCTGACTACTGTTAGTGAAGATATCAGGGTAGGTGGAACGCTTCTATGTTTGCTGACTACTGTTAGTAGAGATATAAGTGTAGTTGGAACGCTTCTATGCTGACTACTGTTAGTGAATATATCAGGGTAGGTGGAACGCTTCTATGTTTGCTGACTACTGTTAGTAGAGATATAAGTGTAGGTGGAACGCTTCTATGCTGACTACTGTTGGATGGTAACAAGAGATGCCCCAGAAGAGACAAGCAAAGAGAAGGTGCTCTCGTTAATAGGCCACTATTTCAAATAGTACTTTCAATTGCTGTATGGTTTTTTTTTTGTGTTGTTATTTACGATTACGAAAGAAAATAATTTATTTTATGTTGTATTGAAAAAATATCAGCTTGTTGTAATATTGCTTTTCACTACGACTATAATACTGAGACACAAGTAGTGTATCTCAAAAACTAGAGCTAATAAAAAAGTTCTGAAGACATATTCATTTTTCAAGAGCCAAAATTAGCGAAGAATGACTATTTTTAGTAAGGCGACAAATTGAAAATACTTTTTTGTTGAACAGTGTAGTTATAAAGGGAATAGTTCCTGGAAGCCCACTGTTGTTAATGGTGGGGCAGTGCAAAGCTGGGGGAGCCTGAGTAGAGTAAGGTTGGAAAAGAAGGGCCAATCACAGTTAGAGGAGGGGGTACATTAGTTGAGCCAAAAACACGAGGATACCAAGAGAAGGAAGCACATTTCATAATAGAAGTAAATTGCACAATTTATCTGAATCATGAAAGCGTAATTTTGATGTTACTGTCCCTTTAATGAGTTTGTTCTGTAGCATGTTGTTGAGATGCTGGTACCCTTCACAGTGCAACTTATTTTATACATTTTGAGATGAACATTTACAAGACTGAAGTTTCTCCATTAGATGAAGAGTGACTCTCTACTTATAGATGAGTACAAATCATTTTGAATTCTGGCATTTTTCGAGCTGTGATTTTTTTCTTTCTATAAGATATTCATTTTACATTTACAAAATGTTTTAGTCTAGGCCATAATGTGGCAGTGATTTTTTTTGGGGAAAATCAGGCAATTCAGTACTTTTATAAAGTTTTAAAAACTTAGGGCAAGATTGCAAATCTGTTTTTCGCAATTGCGAAAATACTGCACGTGTTAAGGTTTTTGCGCATTTGGGGTTGCGCGGGTATTACAATTTGCAAAATAACTTATTTTGTACATTTTTCTACATATATGATGGTTTTTGCACAAATATATATTTATACCTATATATGTATATAATTATTTATAGGTATATATATATATATATATATATATATATATATATATATATATATATATATATATATATATATATCTATATATATATATATATATATATATATATATATATATATATATATATATATATATGAATTTCTATTTATAATACATAGAACAGATTCTGCTATGTGCAGTACATTGGAATGTGAAATATTTACAGTAAATACCCAGTATAACACTTGCATGAATATGATATAAATACATAAATACATATGTACAGACACACACATATATATATATATATATATATATATATATATATATATATATATATATATATATATATATATATACACATTGCTGTAAAACTGCTGCCATATAGTACTGTATACATGAGCACACTCGTGAATTTGCCTTCCTGCTTTTAAACAAAGGATAGCAAGCAAAAGAAAAAACATTTGGAAAGTTGTTTCAAATTGTATGTTCTATCTGAATCATGAAAGAACATTTTTATGTTTTATGTCCCTTTTAAGATTTAAAATTTTCTTTTTCAGAGGTTGAGACTTTAGAAAAGTTTATCTATTTTCTAAAGAATCAACCTTTTTTATCTTTTACTTTGTGCCTCAGCCTAAGCTCATCAACCGTGCTAAATTGGGAGTTTCTAAGTAAGTTTTTCAAAGGTTTTATACTGGATTTTTAGATCAGTAACTGAGCATATTATTCTTTATATTTTTCATGCAGTTATATGAAAATTGGTGTATACTGTCCCTTTAAGGTTACAGTAAAGGGCTTTTGAATTGACCCCTTTGTTAAATGTGTAAGGGAAATACTGACATGTGGAGATTAACTAGTTACAATCCATGTCTAGCCTCACCACTGCTTAAACGGGCAGTGTACGGTAAAATTGGTTTCTCTTTAATGCGTTACCAATTACTTGTTATACAAATTACTTTTTATGCCATCTTTTATGCTTATTTTGTATATGAAATAGCTGTTTCTGATAACTGAAACCAACCCAGTAAAATGAGCTGATCTTGTAGGGTGAAAGAATACTGCGTTATCTTATCTGTCTAATTATTTACACAAAGTCCACCTTATTTTCTTTATTACTTAATAGATAGATTATAAGAGAACACCACCTAATATTAAATACAATTATTCACAAAAATATATTTCAATGAGTAATTTGTTCTTTTAGATTAACTTAAAGAGATACTAAATTCATTTTTTTTAATGATTCAGATAGAGTGTGCAATTTTAAGCAACTGTCTAATTTACTCCAATTATTATCAATTTTTCTTTGTTCTCTTGCTATTTTTATTTAAAAAGTAGTAATTTTTGGTTTAGAAGCTGGGTTAAGCTTGCTTATTGGTTTGCTAAATGTAGCCACCAATAAGCAAGTGCTATCCAGAGTTCTGAACTTGAAATGGCCGGCACCTAAGATTTACATTACTGCTTTTTAAATAAAGATAGCAAGAGAACGAAGAAAAAGGTATAATAGGAGTATATTAGAAATTTGCTTAAAAATACATGCTCTATATGAATCGACAACGCTAAAGTCAGTGTATACAAATTAAAAAAAAATAATCACAAAACAAAATGTTTAATGTATGAAGTGATTTATTATTATGATATAAATCGGTTCAAATGAAGAATGTCTCAAAATAATAAGTATGCGATAATAAGTATGCGTGTATGTTGCAAAATAAACATATACATGTAACAGAATCACAGTTGTAATAAAAACTGCATACAAGGTATAGAATACAATTATGTAATACAATATAAAATCACTTTTCCCACCCCCTTCATCAGTTGATTATTACTGTTTACACAAAGGCCAATACGTAGAGAGAGCAATGGAATGTGAACATTTTAGTACCACTCTGTCACAGCCCCCCATTGGGAGCATGATTTTATTTTAAACTTCTTGTTTACATAGTTTTTCTCTGTAACCAGAAATTAAAGGGATATGAAACCAAAACTTTTTCTTTCATGATTTAGAAAGAACATGCCATTTTAAACAGCTTTCCAATGTACTTCTTTTATCTAATTTGCTTTATTCTTTTGACATATTTTGTTAAAAAGTGTATCTAAATAGGCTCAGTAGCTGCTGATTAGTGGCTGCACATAGATGCCTCGTGCGATTGGCTCACCCATGTGTATTGCTATTTCTTTGACAAAGGATATCTAAAGAATGAATCAATTTAGATAATAGAAGTAAATTGGAATGGTGTTTAAAATTGTATTCTCTATCTGAATCATGAAGGAAAAATGTTGGGTTTCATGTCCCTTTAAGTTCAGAAATATTCAATATAGGTGGGGAAACAATATGCAAAATCATCTATGTAAAATAAATAAATAAATAAATAAAGGTGAAGGAACTACTTGTAAACAATTTAATATACTCCAATAGGTAAAATGGATAACTGTGAATGCATTAAAGGGGAGAAAATAATAGTGTACACTGACCCTTAAAGCATCTGAATGTAATTTCTATGTTGGCATGATGGGCATACTGGGAATAATAGCTCAGTCACTATATTGTAACAATTACAGGTGGGGTAAGGAGCCGAAAAGACACCATTGTGATCACACTGAAATGAAGAGTGTCCTTTTGGCCAAATAAAGAGCAAAAAGTGTCTCCGCCATTAGACTATATAGTTGTAAACACAGGTGTCCCATTCACTTGAGCCTACCTCAGTATGCTCTCATAGAAAGGAGACCAGGAGATAAATGTGATGAAAATGGATTTTTTATATTGTGTGGTCTATGTGAATCATGTCTCTTTAAAGGGACATTAAACACTAACGGCTAGATTACGAGTTGTGTGTTAGGCTTAAAAAGCAGCGTTAAGAGGTCCTAACGCTGCTTTTTAATGCCCACTGGTATTACGAGTCTTGCAGGTACAGGTCTACCGCCCACTTTTTTGGCCAGAAATAGAAATACCGCAAATCCACTTACGTAAATTGCGTATCCTCTTTTTTTCAGTGGGACTTGCATAGCGCCAGTATTACGAGTCTGCTAAAAAGTGAGCGGTACACCCTTTCCTGTCAACACTGCTACCGCATTTTAAAGTCAGTCGTTAAGAGTTTTACACTACAACGCCGTAGCATAAAACTTTTAACTAAAGTGCTATAAAAAGTACACTAACACCCATAAACTACTTATTAACCCCTAAACCGAGGCCCTCCAGAATCGCAAACACTAAAACAAATTTTTTAACCCCTAATCTGCCGAACCGGACATTGCCGCCACTATAATAAATATATTAACCCCTAAACTGCCGCACTCCCGCCTCGCTAACATTAGTTAAATATTATTAACCCCTAATCTGCCGTCCCTAGCATCGCCGACACCTACCTACATTTATTAACCCCTAATCTGCCGTCCCTAGCATCGCCGACACCTACCTACATTTATTAACCCCTAATCTGCCGCCCTCAACGTCGCCGCCACTATACTAAAGTTATTAACCCCTAAATCTATGTCTAACCCTACCCCTAACCCCCCCTAACTTAAATATAATTTAAATAAATCTAAATAAAAATTACTATAATTAACTAAATTATTCCTATTTAAAACTAAATACTTACTTATAAAATAAACCCTAAGATAGCTACAATATAACTAATAGTTACATTGCAGCTAGCTTAGGGTTTATTTTTATTTCACAGGCAAGTTTATATTTATTTTAACTAGGTAGAATAGTTACTTAATAGTTATTAATTATTTAATAACTACCTAGCTAAAATAAATACAACATTACCTGTAAAATAAAACCTAAACTAAGTTACAATTACACCTAACACTACACTATAATTAAATTAATTCCCTAAAATAAATACAATTAAATACAATGAAATAAAATTATCTAAAGTACAAAAAAAACCAAACACTAAATTACAGAAAATAATAAACAAATTACAAGATTTTTAAGCTAATTACACCTAATCTAATTAGGTTTAGGTTTTATTTTACAGGACTTTTTTTCAGCCGGCTCTCCCCGTTGATTCCTATGGGGAAATCGTGCACGAGCATGCTACACCAGCTCACAGCTAAAGTAAGCAGCGCTGGTATTGGATTTTGCTCAACGCTCACTTTTTGTCTGGTTTGTAAAAACTCGTAATACCAGCGATGTCTGTAAGTGAGCGGTGAGCATAAACTGCTCGTTAGCACTGCACAGACTCTAACGCAAAACTCGTAATCTAGGTGTGTATAAATGCTAGGTAGAATGAAGCATTTAAAGAAAAGATTAGTCTGAGAATAACATGTAGATGTATTTCTTAAAGTTTCACTAGCTGTTTAAATATTGACAAAATAAGTGTAAAGTTTTAGTGTTTTAGTGTCTATAAAACAATGGGAGCTGCCATGTTGTAACCTAGGTTACCTTCTCTGCTGTGGCCAATTAGAGACAGTTATAAATAAGTCACTAGAGTGTGCAGCCAATGGCTGTGTGGAATATAACAGTGTTCTGCACTTCCATTTCAAACAGGAACTGAAAAGTTCAAAATTTCAGAATGGAATTACAGGAAAAGGGGCCAAAAAAAAAAATAACAAAATTGTATCACAGAGTTGTTTTTATATATATTATTTATCATTTTATATTACCCTCTCAAAGTGTTTAATGTCCCTTTAAGCTCAGATGTGCTTTATATGTGAAACACTAACTTTTAGATGTGTTTAAAACCTTTAGAATGAATAGGGATATTTAACTTCACTTAGGCTCTTTAGTTAGGGCTGGAAAATCTTTAAATTCTGACATTACAGAGTAGCTCTGTTCAGTGCTCTTTAAATGATTAA
This sequence comes from Bombina bombina, assembly GCF_027579735.1. NCBI lineage: Eukaryota > Metazoa > Chordata > Amphibia > Anura > Bombinatoridae > Bombina > Bombina bombina. Next base: position 1,391,301,719 of record NC_069500.1, read on the forward strand.
AATGAGAACATGTCACATTGTTCCATTTGGTCTTATTAGACATTTTATACATAGCTACAGCAAAAAGCCAGCCATTACTGAGCTATAAGTAATGATGCACCATGTGGTGTGTGTGTAATTCTCCTGCAGAAATTGCAACTATGGTGAGTGACCAATTATTTCTATTGCATGATATCAGATTAAAGCATTACACAAAAATCACATTCACCCACATGTTTGTTAATGGGGGTTAAAATTAAATTCTCTATTAAATGTTTAATTACACAGATAAAAAAAACACTTTTGTAATGTACTTTTATTTAATATATTTTTTTTGAAACTGCAACTGAGAAGCTGGAGAGCGTCCTCTATGACTTCAATTCTGACCCTGCAACAGTGTATACAACGATTGCTTGATCAGTACAGAAGCCGATTAATATCTGTCCCATATTGACCACAGTAAAGGAGATAAGATAAGCAACACTTAAAGGGACAGTTTACCAAAACATTTTGTACCCTTTAATTTGTTCCCAAAGATCCATTTTATCTGCTGGAGTGCATTAAATTGTTTACAAGCAGCTAGATTACCCTTATTTTAGCATTTGAAATAGCTGATTTAGCCTGTGGTATCCTCACCTATACTGAAAGTTTCTATACTTAAAGGGACAGTTTAGTCCCTTTATTTTTAAACAATACAAATTCTGGAGTAGAATGTCCCTTTAAGTCCAGGCTATTGACAGACAAAGAACAGCCAGCAGAATAAATTACACTCCTGGGGCGTGATCCGATATAGATCGTAGTTTGCAGCGCAAGCGAGGGAACCCGCGTCGCCCGCAGTTTCAGCTCGCAACTCGAGCTATCCCATATATGGCGCCGTCAGATGCTAACGTGCCGTAAGTCTGACAAACCAGCGATGTCCAGAAATCTGCGCAAGTACAAATTTCTGGCGTCACCAGTGACTTGCGGCACGTTAGAAACTGCCAGCGCCTACAAAACCTGACTAAAGTCTAAATCACCCGCACTGTCTAACACGCCTCCCTAACATAGCCCGACACATCTAACCCTCTATCCGCTATCCCCCCTCACTATCCTAACAATAAAATATGTATTAACCCCTAAACCGCCGCACCCGGAGCCTGCCGCTACCTAATAAAGTTATTAACCCCTAAACCGCCGCCAGCTATATTAAATCTATAACCCCCTAAAGTGAGCCCCTAACACCGCCGCCATCTACCTTACCTACCCCCTAAAGTGAGCCCCTACCCCGCCGCTATTTTTAAAATTATTAACCCCTAATCTAATCCCCCTACCCGCCGCCATCTATATTAAATTATTTAACCCCTAAAATACTAAACTATCCCTAACACTAAACCTAAGTCTAACCCTACAAATAGCCCTGAAAAGGGCACTTTGGGGGCATTGCCCCAAAGTAACAGCTCTTTTGCCAGCCCTTAAAAGGGCTTTTTGCGGGGCATGCCCCAAAGTAACAGCTCTTTTGCCAGCCCTTAAAAGGGCTTTTGGCGGGGCTTTGTCACAAAGTAAACTGCTCTTTTGCCTACAATCTACATCCCCCTACACCGCGGCCACCTATAATAAATGTTAATGTATTAACCCCTAATCTAATCCCCCTACACCGCCGCCAGCTATATTAACTATATTAACCCTAATTATATTAGGGTTAATATAGTTAATATAGTTATTATATTATATAGATTAACTATATTAACCCTAATTATATTAGGGTTAATATAGTTAATATCGTTATTATATTATATATATATTAAGTATAATAACCCTATCTAACTCTAACATCCTAACTAAACTCTTATTAAAATAAATCTAATATTAATATTATTAATTAAAATATTCCTATTTAAATCTAAATACTTACCTATAAAATAAACCCTAAGATAGCTACAAGGTAATTAATAATTACATTATAGCTATGTTAGGGTTTATATTTATTTTACAGGTAAATTGTTAATTATTTTAACTAGGTATAATAGCTATTAAATAGTTATTAACTATTTAATAGCTACCTAGTTCAAATAATTACCCAATTACCTGTAAAATAAATCCTAACCTAAGTTACAAATACACCTACACTATCAATAAATTAAATAAACTACAAATATCTATCTAAAAATACAATTAAATAAACTAAACTAAATTACAAAAACAAACACTAAATTACAAAAAATAAAAAAAAGATTACAAGATTTTTAAGCTAATTACACCTATTCTAAGCCCCCTAATAAAATAATAAAGCCCCCCAAAATAAAAAAATTCCCTACCCTATTCTAAATTAAAACAAGTTCAAAGCTCTTTTACCTTACCAGCCCTTAAAAGGGCCTTTTGTGGGGGCATGCCCCAAAGAAAACTGCTCTTTTGCCTGCAAAAAAAAACACAATACCACCCCCCAACATTACAACCCACCCACCCACATACCCCTAATCTAACCCAAACCCCCCTTAAATAAACCTAACACTACCCCCCCTTAAGATCTCCCTACCTTGTATTCACCCCGCCGGGCAGAACTCCTCATCCGATCCGGGCGATGTGTTCCAGCAAGCGGCAGTGAAGTCTTCTTCCATCCGGGCGATGTCTTGAAGCAAGCGGCAGAGAGCCTTCTTCCATCGGCGACGTCTTCAGGCAAATCGGCATCTTCAATCTTCTTACTTCACTCCTCCGCCGCGGAGCATCCTTCCGGCACGACGACTTCCCGACGAATGAGGTTCCTTTAAATGACGTCATCCAAGATGGCGTCCGTCAAATTCCGATTGGCTGATAGGATTCTATAGATAATATAGCTGGTGGCGGGGTAGGTAGATTAAATTAGGGGTTAATAATTTTAATATAGATGGCGGCGGTGTAAGGGGTTCACATTAGGGGATAGATCAGTTAGATGGTGGCGGTTTTAGGGGTTCACATTAGGGGATAGATCAGTTAGATGGTGGCGGTTTTAGGGGCTCACAGTAAGGGGTTAGTTTATGTAGATGGCGGTGGTTTAGGGGTTAAATACTTTATTAGGGATTGCGGCGGGGGATCGCGGTTGACAGGGAGATAGACATTGCGCATGCGTTAGGTGTTAGGTTTATTTTAGCAGATCGCGGTTGACAGGGAGATAGACATTGCGCATGCGTTAGGTGTTAGGTTTATTTTAGCAGCCAGTTTAGGGAGTTACGGGGCTCCAATAGTCAGCGTAAGGCTTCTTACGGCTGCTTTTTGTGGCGAGGTGAAAATGGAGTAAGATTTCTCCATTTTCGCCACGTAAGTCCTTACGCTGTATATTGGATACCAAATTGCGCGGGTTTGGTATACCTGCCTATGGCCCAAAAAACTTGGGGCGACGGCAGAAATATACGCGCGTAACTTCTAGGTTACGCTGTATATAGGATACCAAACCCGCGCAAATATTGGCGTAGCCGACTTTTGCGGGCGACGATTTTTATCGGATCGACCCCCTGGTGGGGTGTAGAAGAGATAACTTGTAAAATGATAATCTTCCATAGTTCTCTCTTAAGTATTGAGCTTTGGTTTACAAATAAATATAAGATAAGGAAGCATGTGTGTGTACACAAAGTAATAACATAATGAGATCTGATTTTACCTGCAAGCTTAACCCATTGTAACAGGCTGTTGTTTTAAATCACAAAACCAGCTATTTCATATACACAAACAAACCTAAAGTTATTGGAAATACATTTAGGGAAAATCAATTTTACGGTATACTGAGTTTTTTTTAAGGAGTATGCGCCTGAGCTACAACATAATGCAAAACTAAATATTTTAAATGCTTCTAAAACATTCATCATTTTTGCAGAAATTGCATATATGGAATACAATTCTTAATTACTCATGTATACTATGCATTTAATAATCAAATACATTTAAAGGACTATTAAATACAGTAGAATAATTAATAAATGCATCATAAAAATGTATTTAAATAGCATTTACTTTTAATTTCAAATGAGCTTTAGACTTTTTTTTTTATAAATTTGAAATTTATTCCGTTCCCCTGCCCCTTGTATCAAGTGACAGCCAGGAGCCAATCACAGACTCATGATATACGTATACATTATGAACTCTTGGTCAGTGGGAGCTGGTGCCTCAAAAAGCATGCAAATAAAAAGATTGTGCCCATTTTTATAATATAAGTAAATCGGAAATTGTGTGCTTTGTCTAAATCATTAAATAAAACAAATATTTTAGTGTCTTTAAAGGTCCTTTGAACAAAAGTCATAACAAAATAGATAAGTACAATGTGCCTTCAGATATATCTTTTTTTTTTTTTTTACATTCCAGAGGGATTATAATACATTTCTTAGAGTCATGGGGTTAGATTTGATAGGAATGGTGATGAATCTTGTGACAAGGGTAAGTCATTTATCTCTGCTTTGTTGACAATAAAATAGGTTGATGACTGATTCTGTCCATTGAAAGTGATAGACTACAGCATTGGTATCCTTGTGTCTAGTGTGATTATATTTAACACCTATAGAGGTGATATGGAGTTAGGGAAGTCAGTAAGACACATTGCTTAGTCCTTTAGAGTGGAAAGCAGAAATCTGATAAAAAACACATGAGCCAAAGACCTAAGTGATCCACCCGTTACTGAGCAATAACAGATATCTTAGCCTCACACCCTAAAGTTTGCTGTGGCTTTTATAGTTTAAAGGGACAGTACACTGTAAAATGTTTTTTCCAATGACTTGTTATACAGCAGCAGAGTATAAAATGTATGAGAAATTGCATTTCAGGTTTATTTGTGTAGATGAAATAGCTGGTTTTGTACTTTGAAGTCACAGCCTATTACAATGGGTTGAGCTTGCAGATAATATCATATCTCATTGTGTTATCACTTTGTGTACACAGACTTGCTTCCATATCTTATATTTGTCTGTAAAACTAAGCTTAAAGGGACATTATACACTCATTTTTTCTTTGCATAAATGTTTTGTAGATGATCTATTTATATAGGCCATGAAGTTTTTATAAAAAAAAAAAATTTAGTTTTGCTTATTTTTAAATAACATTGCTCAGATTTTCAGACTCCTAACCAAGCCCCAAAGTACTGATGTATACCTTCTCCAGCTTGCTCCTGTTTGTGTAAAGGGTCTTTTCATATGCAAAAGAAGGGGGAGGGGGGGGGGGGTGTCTTATTTCCCACTTGCAGTGGGCTTTCCAGCTACCTTTTCAACAAAGCTAAACTGAAAGCTTCTAAGTAAGTTTTTAAACAGATTTATACTGGATTTTTATATCGGTATCTGTGCATCTTATTCTTTATAGTAGTGTCTATTACATGCAGTTATATGAAAATGAGTGTATACTGTCCCTTTAATACTTAGGGCCTGATATTCAAGTCATCAACAAATCGACATGGGAATGGCTCATGAGTCTCGCCAGCAACCCCACACATCGCCTTGACGATATTTTCAAAGAAAATGGGCTGCCTGAGGCACTGTAGTCATGCCTACTACTGTACTGTAAAACTGGTTTCCCCCTAATGTGCTCCCAGCTGCAGAGTATAAAATGTATGATAAATTGCTCCTTTATGTTTCTTTTAGTAAATTAAATATCTGGATTTGCCCTTTGAAACCACAACCCATTAAAAAAGGCTAAGCTTGCAGAGATATCAGACATCCTTCTCTTATCACTCACATGCTTTCCTTTCTTACCACAGGAAAAAAACAGCTATTTCAACTGCTGAAATAAAGTCAAAGGAACAATTTGTAAACAATTGAATACACTCCACCAGAACAAAATAAATAGGAGAAAACATTAGGGTAAACTCGCCCTTTAAAGTTGTTTAGGAATGATCTGGCCTATGCAAGGTTAGGTATCAAACCATTTTATATAAGGTTTGCAAAAGACCTAAATGAAAAATAAATTAAATGTTTTAAATGCAAATAAAACTGACATTTTATTAAAGAGGTAGTTAAGTTAAAAATAAACTTTTGTGGTTTGCACAGAGCATGCAATTTTATAAATGCTATCAAACTTGCTTCATTCTCTATGTATCTTTGTTAAAGAGTAAACCTAGGTAGGCTCATAGGACCTCAGGAGAGTGCACATTTCTTTAGTACTCTATGACAAACATATTTACAATAATGTATGTAGTAATATATATTGTTGCTATAGAGTGCTGCTAAAGACACTTGCAAGCTCCTAAGCTCATAAGAGTCTACCTAGGTTTACTAGTCCATAAGGGAGATACCAAGAGTATAAAGCAAACTGGAGATATTTTTTATTGCATGATCTATCTGAATAATTCAAGTTTAAACGGACAATGCAGCCAAAATTGGAATCCAGGTGGATGCATTTCTATTTTGACTGGAATGTCCATTTCATTTTGACTTTACTGTCCCTTTAATGATTAAAAATAAAATAAAATCTCTGTTCTAACAACCACTTGAAACCACTGGTGACTATGTTCATTTCCATTGATCATGACCAGTTAGCATACCTCCCAACATTTCAAAATTCAAAAGAGGGAACCCCCACCACGGCAAAAAAAATAAATGTGGTGGGCAGGAACAGGGGCAGGGCTTAAAAAATCATAAGACCAAAGTAATATAAATAAAATTCTGAATAAAGTCATATATTTTAATACTCTTAGACAGCAAATGAAGCACAAGCTCAAACCACTGGTATAGCTATGTGAGCTCTGTATTTAATTAGCCTTTTCAGAGACAATGCTAAATATTTTTTTATCTAAATTAAACATTTAATAATAGATTCTTTAAAACTGCTCTCTGCAATCCCCATTAATATTCTAGATTCTGGCCTTTAAAGTCAGCAAAACTGCACAGTAACACACTACATAGCATACACTTACACATGCACATACACACTACATAGCATACACTTACACATGCAGATACACACACACTACATAGCATACACTTATACATGCAGATACACACACACACACACACTACATAGCATACACTTACACATACAGAAACACACACACTACATAGCATACACTTATACATGAATACACACACACTACATAGCATACACTTATACATGCAGATACACACACACTACATAGTATACACTTACACATGCAGATACACACACACTACATAGCATACACTTACACATGCAGATGCACACACACACTACATTGCATACACTTACACATGCAGACACACACTACATAGCATACACTTATACATGCAGATACGCACACACACACACACACTACATAGCATACACTTACACATACAGAAACACACACACTACATAGCATACACTTATACATGCAGATACACACACTTCATAGCTTACATTTATACATGCAGACACACACACTACATAGCATACACTTATACATGCAGATACACACACTTCATAGCTTTTAAAAAAATAATTTTTAAATGCATGGGGAAATGCGGGACAGATGGCTAGCAACCCGAGAAAGCGGGACAGACCCCTAAAATCGGGACAGTTGGGGGGTATGAGTTAGTCTAGCTATAAATGAGTAGTATATACCATGCATACATACTAGACTTTTGGCATCTCTAAAGAGTGCAGACACAAGACTAGAATAATAGATAAATTATAGGGGGAGAGATTAGATATAGGGCTCAATAGAATTCAAATATGTCCCAGTCTCTAGCATTATGTTTTAAAAACTATTAAAGGGACATGAATCCCAAAATGTTTCTATAATGGTATAGATCATAACATTTTCAAGCAAGTTTCCAATTTACTTCTACAGTGAGGGAAAAAATGATTTGATTCCCTGATGATTTTGTAAATTTGCCCACGACAAAGAAATGATCAGTCTATAATTTTATTGATAGGTATATTTGAACAGTGAGAGACAGAATAACAACAAAGGAGTGGCTCAAGAAGAAGCACATTAAGGTCCTGGAGGGGCCTAGCCACTGCCAGTCTCCAGACCTAAATCCCATAGAAAATCTGTAGAGGGAGCTGAAGGTTTAACCCCTTAACGACCGACAACGTATGCCATACGTCCTCAAAAAAAAAGCACTTAACGACCGAGGACGTATGGCATACGTCGTCGGTTTAACAGAGCACTGGAAGCGATCGAAATCGCTTCCAGCTGCTCTAACAGTATTGCAGGCTTGCCTTGATGTCTAGGCATCCTGCAATACTGTTCCCGAGTGCCGGGACCAGATTGATCACTCCCCCACGAGTGATCACTTCCGGTTTCGCTCCACGTGGAGCCCGGCAGTGTTTCAGAGCATCGGAAGCGATCGGACACGCTTCCGATGCTCTGCTTGTGTGCTAAGTGCCTCGGTGGGTCGAGGCACTTAGTTAGTTGTAAAATAAAAGTAAAAAAAAAAAACGATTAAAATAAAAAAAAGCCCTAAATAGCCCCCCCCTCCCCCTTCACTAGGCATCCAAGATGGCGATGCCCAGTGCATCATGAGGCCTCTGGGGGTGTCCCTAGCCTGCATCATCATAGGGGCAAGCTAGGGTCACGCAATCTGAGCCTGCCACCCTAAAAAAAATAATAATAATAAAATACCCCATTTGTCTGATCATGTCAATATTTGTAAATATTGACTATGATCAGTGTGGATCTCCCTCCCTCTCCTCACTTGCCATTTTGTTGGAGAGAGAGAGAGACCTGTATTTAGCAGAGAGAGAGATTTATTTATTTTATTTGTTAAAAAATATAGAACCAAAGGCTCTTTTCAGAGCCATTAACCCCTAGCTTGCCAGTGATCACTATATATCACTGGCAGTAACATAGGTGCACTTTTTTTTGCTGCATTTTGCTGTCTGTGCATTTTTTTAGGGGTTAATTTTGTTGTTGTAATTTTTTAAAAACCCAAAGGCTCTTTTCAGAAACATTTAGTTAATTTAATTTAATTTTCAGAGCCATTAACCCCTAGCTTGCCAGTGATCACTATATATCACTGGCAGTAGCATAGGTGCACTTTTTTTTTTTGCTGCATTTTGCTGTCTGTGCATTTTTTTAGGGGTTAATTTTGTTGTTGTAATTTTTTAAAAACCCAAAGGCTCTTTTCAGAAACATTTAGTTAATTTAATTTAATTTAATTTTCAGAGCCATTAACCCCTAGCTTGCCAGTGATCGCTATAAATCACTGGCAGTTGCATAGCTGTACTTTTTTGCTGTCTGTGCATTTTTTTAGGGGTTAATTTTGTTGTTGTAATTTTTTAAAAACCCAAAGGCTCTTTTCAGAAACATTTAGTTAATTTAATTTAATTTTCAGAGCCATTAACCCCTAGCTTGCCAGTGATCGCTATAAATCACTGGCAGTAGCATAGCTGTACTTTTTTGCTAGTTAATTTAGTTAATTAATTTAGTTAATTTAATTTAATTTTCAGAGCCATTAACCCCTAGCTTGCCAGTAATCCCTATAAATCACTGGCAGTTGCATAGCTGTATTTTTTTGCTGTCTGTGCATTTTTTTTAGGGGTTAATTTTGTTGTTGTAATTTTTTAAAAACCCAAAGGCTCTTTTCAGAAACATTTAGTTAATTTAATTTAATTTTCAGAGCCATTAACCCCTAGCTTGCCAGTGATCGCTATAAATCACTGGCAGTAGCATAGCTGTACTTTTTTGCTAGTTAATTTAGTTAATTAATTTAGTTAATTTAATTTAATTTTCAGAGCCATTAACCCCTAGCTTGCCAGTGATCGCTATAAATCACTGGCAGTAGCATAGCTGTACTTTTTTGCTAGTTAATTTAGTTAATTAATTTAGTTAATTTAATTTTTTTTAGTAATTGTTTTCTGTGACAGATACAAAAATGTCACAGAAAAGATATAGTGCTGAGGAGGCGTATGCCATCCTTGCGTCAGAGTCAGATGCCTCTATTTCTGACTCAGACCCCAATTTTGACCCTGCCATGTGCTCAGATACATCACTAGATGCAGTCTCAACTGATAGTGATGTATCTGTGGCTGCTAGCCCCCCTGCCAGCCCCCCTGCTACCCCCCCTGCTACCCCCCCTGCCAGCCCCCCTGCTAGCCCCCCTGCCAGAAGGAGGCGTGTTGCTGCCATTGCTGCTGAAGAGTGGGTAACGCCTCATCTCCAGAGGCCAGATATCCCACCCTTCACAGCAAATGCTGGCATAAATATAGATGTGGCAGGTTTTAGCCCCCAGCAGTTTCTGGAAGTGTTTCTGGGCGATGATATATTGGGGAACATTGTCGCCCAAACTAATTTATATGCCCATCAGTTCCGTGCTGCAAAGCCTGGAACATATTTGGCAAAGCATCAATGGGCCCCCATCAATGTGCCAGAATTAAAAAAATTCTGGGCATTGACTATGCTGATGGGCATCATAAAGAAACCCTCCATTCGCTCCTACTGGAGTACTAGAACCATCTGCTCTACCCCCATTTTCTCCCAGACTATGTCGAGGAAGAGGTATGAAATGATTCTGCATTTCATGCACTTCAGCGACAACAGCCTGTGCCCCCCTAGGGAGCATCCCCAATTTGACAGGCTGTATAAAATCCGCCCCCTGATAACCCACTTTTCTGCCAGGTTTGCAGAGGCTTATACACCTGGAAGGAATATATGCGTTGATGAATCCCTAATGAAGTATAAGGGAAGGCTGGGATTCAAGCAGTATATTCCTTCCAAACGCTCCAGATATGGGGTAAAGGTGTATAAGCTCTGTGACAGCGAGACTGGGTATACTCAGGCCTTCCGGGTGTATGAGGGAAAGGATAGCCACCTTGACCCTCCAGGTTGCCCAGAACATATGGGAACCACTGGCAAGATTGTCTGGGACCTGATATTACCCCTAATGAACAAAGGGTATCACTTGTACTTAGACAATTTTTATACAAGTGTCCTTTTGTTCAAGCTACTGTATTGCTTTGATACAGTAGCTTGCGGTACAATTAAAAGGAACCGCGCAGGTTTCCCAGGACAGCTTGTACGCACCCGGCTACGAAGGGGGGAGACCTCAGCTCTGCGCCAAGAGGAGCTGTTGGCACTGAAGTACAGAGACAAGAAGGATGTATACCTTCTTACCACCATCCACACAGAGAGGACAGTGGCGGTTTCTGTACGTGGCAGAGCTGAGATCATAAGGAAGCCAGTGTGCATCAAGTCTTATAACCGGCATATGGGTGGGGTTGATCTGGCTGATCGGCTGCTGCAGCCCTACCTAATTATGCGGAAGACAAGGGCCTGGTACAAAAAGGTTGCAATTTACCTAATGCAGATTGCAACCCACAACGCTTTTTTGTTGTTCAAAAAAGCAAACCCCAGAGTTAAAAAGACTTTTTTACAGTTTCAGCTCCAGATTATTACGGGGATTTTGTACCATGATGCACCTGCTCCCCGGGCGGTGATGGGAGAGAGCAGAGTTGGGGCTACCCATTTTATTTTTAAAATCCCCCCTACTGCCACAAAGCAGAAACCACAAAAAAAATGCAGAGTCTGTACCAAGAGGGGGAAGAGAAGGGACACCATATATTACTGTCCTGATTGCCCTGGACAGCCTGCACTCTGCATTGGGGACTACTTAAAGCGGTACCATACAATGGTCAATTTTTAAAAAAATAAATACATTTGCTGTTACATATATATATATATATATATATATATATATATATATTTTGGTTATGTTTACAGTTAGATGTTTTTTTGTTTTTTTTACTTTTACTGTGCCAGATTTTTACATTTCACTACTCTATTTTTTTCCAAAATTGGGCCTGTTTTTTTTTAACCAAAACCCCTGTCAAACCTATGCATGGGGGACATAGGTGTTCTCAGGGTGCCTTGCAGAAAACAACCTGAAGTATGTTTTTGTAATAACTTACAACAGTCTCTCCTAAATTATAGTCAAAAAGCAATGTGTCTGTAAAAATGAAAATTGAAAAATTACCACCATACACTTTCTCCAATTTTTTGGGCTAAAACGGTTGCTTCAAAGGCATCAAAGGACACCATATACAATACCTTGGGGTGTCAACATTTAAAAAATATACACTTTGAATGCAATAAATAAAAGTGGGGTATGCGATAGGCCCCAAACTAAAGATAGGCCTATCAGAAGAAATACTCTAATTTTTAATAACTAAAATCACAAGTCATAAAATTGTAACATAACCTTCCCAAAATCCTGGCAAACCTATGCATGGGGGGCATAGGTGTACTCAGGGTGCCTTGCAGAAAACAACCTGAAGTATTCTTTTGCAATAACTTACAACAATCTCTCCTAAATCATAGTCAAAAAGCAATGTGTCTGTAAAAATGAAAATTGAAAAATTACCACCATATACTTTCTCCAATTTTTTGGGCTAAAACGGTTGCTTCAAAGGCATCAAAGCACACCATATACAATACCTTGGGGTGTCAACATTTAAAAAATATACACTTTGAATGCAATAAATAAAAGTGGGGTATGTGATAGGCCCCAAACTAAAGATAGGCCTATCAGAAGAAATACTCTCATTTTTAATAACTAAAATCATGTAACATAACCTTCCCAAAATCCTGGCAAACCTATGCATGGGGGGCATAGGTGTTCTCAGGGTGCCTTGCAGAAAACAACCTGAAGTATTCTTTTGCAATAACTTACAACAGTCTCTCCTAAATCATAGTAAAAAAGCAATGTGTCTGTAACAATGAAAATTGAAAAATTACCACCATATACTTTCTCCAATTTTTTGGACTAAAACGGTTGCATCAAAGTCATCAAACCACTCCATGTATAATACCTTGGGGGGTCAACTTTTTAAATATAATCACATTTATGGAAAACAAATAAATTGGGGTATGTTAAAAGACCCCCAAAAAAGACGATAGGCAAAGAAAATATGTTAAATGTGAAAAAAAAAATCACAAACACATGTCAGACATTTGGCATTGCACCGCCCAAACAAGCCACCAAACCTATGCATAGGTGGTATCACTGAACTCAGGAGATGTTGGTGACCACATATTGGTGTCTTCTTTGGTAGTAACACATAACAAGAGCTGTGAATCCATGTTTAAAGTACAATGTATGTGAAAAATAACACAAAGAAATGAATGCCCAATAGTTTGACAAAGACTAGTGGTTGAATTAGTGTATGGAAAGTGTTAAAACACCTGCATTTGAAATACCCTAGGATGTCTACTTTTCAAAAATATATGGTTTTATGGGGGTAAATTACATTGGCCGGCTTCAGAAATGTCTTAAATAGAACATGGGTGCATGGGATGTGAAAATGGGAAGTGTAAAAAATGGAACGCGCTTCCTAAAAATAAGGCCTTCTAGCCCCCAGAGAACCCAACACACCTATACATGGGTGGTATCACTGTACTCAGGGGATGTTGTTGAACACATATTGAGGTGTTTTTTTGGCAGTAACACATAACAGGAACTGAGAATCCATGCCTAAAGTACAATGTGTGTGAAAAATAACACAAAAAAATGACTACCCAAAAGTTTGACAAAGACTGGTGGTTAAATAAGTTCATGGAAAGTGTGAAAATACCAGCATTTCAAATACCCTAGGGGGTCTACTTCTCAAAAATATATGGTTTTATGGGGGTAAATTTCATTGACCGGCTTCAGAAATGTCCCAAATAGGACATGGGTGCATGATGACCGATGTGAAAATTCCAAGTTGAAAAACTGGAATGCGCTTCCTAAAAATAAGGCCTTCTAGCCCCCAGAGAACCCAACACACCTATACATGGGTGGTATCACTGTACTCAGGAGATGTTGTTGAACACATATTGAGGTGTTTTTTGGCAGTAACACATAACAGGAACTGAGAATCCATGCCTAAAGTACAATGTGTGTGAAAAATAACACAAAAAAATGACTACCCAAAAGTTTGACAAAGACTGGTGGTTAAATAAGTTCATGGAAAGTGTGAAAATACCAGCATTTCAAATACCCTAGGGGGTCTACTTCTCAAAAATATATGGTTTTATGGGGGTAAATTTCATTGACCGGCTTCAGAAATGTCCCAAATAGGACATGGGTGCATGATGACCGATGTGAAAATTCCAAGTTGAAAAACTGGAATGCGCTTCCTAAAAATAAGGCCTTCTAGCCCCCAGAGAACCCAACACACCTATACATGGGTGGTATCACTGTACTCAGGAGATGTTGTTGAACACATATTGAGGTGTTTTTTGGCAGTAACACATAACAGGAACTGAGAATCCATGCCTAAAGTACAATGTGTGTGAAAAATAACACAAAAAAATGACTACCCAAAAGTTTGACAAAGACTGGTGGTTAAATAAGTTCATGGAAAGTGTGAAAATACCAGCATTTCAAATACCCTAGGGGGTTTACTTCTCAAAAATATATGGTTTTATGGGGGTAAATTTCATTGACCGGCTTTAGAAATGTCCCAAATAGGACATGGGTGCATGATGACCGATGTGAAAATTCCAAGTTGAAAAACTGGAATGCGCTTCCTAAAAATAAGGCCTTCTAGCCCCCAGAGAACCCAACACACCTATACATGGGTGGTATCACTGTACTCAGGAGATGTTGTTGAACACATATTGAGGTGTTTTTTGGCAGTAACACATAACAGGAACTGAGAATCCATGCCTAAAGTACAATGTGTGTGAAAAATAACACAAAAAAATGACTACCCAAAAGTTTGACAAAGACTGGTGGTTAAATAAGTTCATGGAAAGTGTGAAAATACCAGCATTTCAAATACCCTAGGGGGTCTACTTCTCAAAAATATATGGTTTTATGGGGGTAAATTTCATTGACCGGCTTCAGAAATGTCCCAAATAGGACATGGGTGCATGATGACCGATGTGAAAATTCCAAGTTGAAAAACTGGAATGCGCTTCCTAAAAATAAGGCCTTCTAGCCCCCAGAGAACCCAACACACCTATACATGGGTGGTATCACTGTACTCAGGAGATGTTGTTGAACACATATTGAGGTGTTTTTTGGCAGTAACACATAACAGGAACTGAGAATCCATGCCTAAAGTACAATGTGTGTGAAAATTAACACAAAAAAATGACTACCCAAAAGTTTGACAAAGACTGGTGGTTAAATAAGTTCATGGAAAGTGTGAAAATACCAGCATTTCAAATACCCTAGGGGGTCTACTTCTCAAAAATATATGGTTTTATGGGGGTAAATTTAATTGACCGGCTTCAGAAATGTCCCAAATAGGACATGGGTGCATGATGACCGATGTGAAAATTCCAAATTGAAAAACTGGAATGCGCTTCCTAAAAATAAGGCCTTCTAGCCCCCAGAGAACCCAACACACCTATACATAGGTGGTATCACTGTACTCAGGAGATGTTGTTGAACACATATTGAGGTGCTTTTTGGCAGTAACCCATAACAGGAACTGAGAATCCATGCCTAAAATACAATGTGTGTGAAAAATAACACACAAAAATGACTACCCAAAAGTTTGACAAAGACTGGTGGTTGAATTAGTGCATGGAAAGTGTTAAAATACCAGCATTTGAAATACCCTAGGGTGTCTACTTTTCAAAAATATATGGTTTGATGGGGGTAAATTCCATTGGCCAGCTTTAGAAATGTCCCAAATAGGACATGGGTGCATGATGACCGATGTGAAAATTCCAAGTTGAAAAACTGGAATGCGCTTCCTAAAATTAAGGCCTTTTAGCCCCCAGAGAACCCGACACACCTATACATGGGTGGTATCACTGTACTCAGGAGATGTTGTTGAACACATATTGAGGTGTTTTTTGGCAGTAACACATAACAGAAACTGAGAATCCATGCCTAAAGTACAATGTGTGTAAAAAATAACACAAAATAATGACTACCCAAAAGTTTGACAAAGACTGGTGGTTGAATTAGTGCATGGAAAGTGTTAAAATACAAGCATTTGAAATACCCTAGGGTGTCTACTTTTCAAAAATATATGGTTTGATGGGGGTAAATTCCATTGACCAGCTTCAGAAATGTGCCAAATAGGACATGGGTGCATGATGGCCGATGTGAAAATTCCAAGTTGAAAAACTGGAATGCGCTTCCTAAAATTAAGGCCTTTTAGCCCCCAGAGAACCCGACACACCTATACATGGGTGGTATCACTGTACTCAGGAGATGTTTTTGAACACATATTGAGGTGTTTTTTGGCAGTAACACATAACAGGAACTGAGAATCCATGCCTAAAGTACAATGTGTGTGAAAAATAACACAAAATAATGACTACCCAAAAGTTTGACAAAGACTGGTGGTTGAATTAGTGCATGGAAAGTGTTAAAATACAAGCATTTGAAATACCCTAGGGTGTCTACTTTTCAAAAATATATGGTTTGATGGGGGTAAATTCCATTGACCAGCTTCAGAAATGTCCCAAATAGGACATGGGTGCATGATGACCGATGTGAAAATTCCAAGTTGAAAAACTGGAATGCGCTCCCTAAAAATAAGAGCTTTTAGCCCCCCGAGAACCCGACACACCTATACATGGGTGGTATCACTGTACCCAGGAGATGCTGCTGAAGACATATGAGGGTGTTATTTGGCAGTAACCCTTAATATTATCAGTAAATGTATTCTTAAATTGCTATTTTGTCAAAAAATCAAATTATTTTCCCCCCCCCCCAAACTTTGGCATAGATTGGTGGTAAAATGGTTGCATGAAAAAAGTCAAAATACCCCAAGTTTAATACAATACCTTAGGTTGTCTTCTTTTAAAAAATATATACATTTGAAGGGTTATTCAGGGATTCATGACAGATATTGGTGTTACAATGTAACTATCGCCAATTTTGAAAAAACATGGTTTTGAAATAGCAAAGTGCTACTTGTACTTATTGCCCTATAACTTGCAAAAAAAGCAAAGAACATGTAAACATTGGGTATTTATAAACTCAGGACAAAATTTAGAAACTGTTTAGCATTGGTATTTTATGGTGGTTGTAGATGTGTAAGAGATTTTGGGGCTCAAAGTTAGAAAAAGTGCATTTTTTTTTCATTTTTTCCTCATATTTTATATTTTTTTTTTATAGTAAATTATAAGATATGATGAAAATAATCATATCTTTAGAAAGTCTATTTAATGGCGAGAAAAACAGTATATAATATGTGTGGGTACAGTAAATGAGTAAGAGGAAAATTACAGTTAAACACAAACATCGCAGAAATGCAAAAATAGCCTTGGTCCCAGATGGTCAACAAATTGAAAAGTGGTCTGGTCACTAAGGGGTTAAGTTGCAAACGTGAGCCTCGAAAACTTAATGACTTGGAGAGGATCTGCAAAGAGGAGTGTGACAAAATCAGTCCTGAGATGTGTACAAACCTGGTGACCAACTACAAGAAACGTCTGACCTCTGTGATTGCCAACAAGGGTTTTGCCACCAAGTACTAAGTCATGTTTTGCAAAGGGGTCAAATACTTATTTCACTCATTAAAATGCAAATCAATTTATAACTTTTTTGAAATGAGTTTTTCTGGAATTGTTGTTGTTATTCTGTCTCACTGTTCAAATAAACCTACCATCAAAATTATAGACTGATCATTTCCCTCACTGTAGCTCCCAGCCTACCTAGGTATTCTTTTCAACAAAGGCTACCAAGAGAATGATGCAAATTAGATAATATAAGTAAATAGGAAAGCTGTTTAAATATGTATCATCTATCTGAATCATGAAAGAAAAAGTTTGGGTTTCATATCCCTTTAATTTGCTTACAATAAACAAGCTAGTGTTTATTTTTAATGCTGTACACATTAGGTTAGGCTCTACTGTGCCTGTAAAGAATTTTGTGTTGAGGTTGGATCTTATTTCAAAGCTGACGAGGGAGGATGTGACATTTTTAATTATTTGTTTTCCTCTGTTTTCAGTTTTTTTTTTTGCAGTTATGTTAGAGCAGACTGGTTTAAATAGGAGTTTTTTTGTTTGAATTTGTTTATTCTGTAAGGTAGTAAAAGCGTTTTTGGGATGCCGCAGTCTTTCACAGTGGAATTCATGTTGTATGGTGAGTAGTTAATGGTTATGGAAAAAAAAATGTGAATAAGTGCACAAAAAGATATAAAATAAATACAACTGAGTTTCTGTATCTTGATTATGTGTTTCAAACACTCTCCAAAGAAGGAAGTAAAGATACCAACAGTAAAGTCCCATTTAGACTACTATGGATAATTAAAGGGGCGAGCCATACTCAGGTATTCCAGAAATAAACTAAGCTCTAAATATACATCCTCCTCCAAATGATAAACAGGAGCATAACCTTGACTCGTCAGATAAAATACATTTATTAGGGGATGTGTACAGTCACTAGGGTAATGTTGAGGGGTAAATCCACAGGAACAACTAAGCGCATAGACAGACCGATACAAAGTTCAATGTCTATGAGTAAGTGGGTATATGGCTGAGAAGGATTATCCCCACTCTCTCTGTGGCATCAATTCAAATGTATCCGACGTACATTTCAACATTAGATGATTGGCTTTTTCAAGGTTATGACATCGAGGCAGCTCCATTGCCTATAATGAAACTGCTGTGTTGCTGCTGTGATGGGGACAAACAAAACATTATGAATTCTGGAGTTTTTGATTTGTAAAGTGAGATATTACAGGGATGTGTTTTATTGAATCCAGACCATTGACCTGTGAACAGTAAGCTGTGCCTGTTTTATTACTGATTGACAACATTTTAAATAAAGTCAGCATTTCTTGGTCAAGCATCTAATGTTCTCGAAAGCTCATATGCCAAACAGGTTTGTTTTTTGACTAATGTTTCCACTATATAACTTTTAGTTACATTTAAAGGGACATGAAACCCCAAAAAATGTCTTCCATGATTCAGATAGGAATACAATTTTAAACAACTTTTCAATTTACTTCTGTTATTGTATTTGCTTCATTCTCTTGGTATCCTTTGTTGAAGACACAGCAATGTACATGGGTAAACCAATAACATGAGGCATATATGTGCAGCCACCAATCAGCAGCTACTCAGCCTACCTAGGTATGCTTTTCAACAATGGATACCAAAAGAATTAAACAAATTAGATAATAGAAGTAAATTGGAAAGTTGTTTAAGATTGCATCTGAATCATGAAAGAAAAAAACTTTGGGTTTCATGTCCCTTTAAGAATGTTTTAGAATAGTCCTTTTGAAATTTTAACCTTGACTATGTCACTCTCATGTTAGAAGATCTTATAGGTAATTGTCCATGGAGCACTTGGCTGGGAGCTCACCTTCCTGCGCTGATCTGTCAAACATGACGTTGACAGTAAGTGGCTTTGGCTTGGGGGTAAGTTATACCATCCTTTACTTCACTGTGTTCCTTTTTTAGCTACTAAAGTTCTCTCTAGCGTTGCCAATATGAGAATGTTTCTCTGTAGAACAGGATTTCAGGGGGATTTTAGATGATTTGGAATAAAGTTAGAGAAATGTAGCAAGAATGTTCTAAAAGTAAAAGAAACTGCAGAAGTGTTTATTCTATGTTCTGAAACTCCCCTCCAGAATTAGCTTAGCTGTACTAAATATTAGATCATTGTTTCTCTGATATACTATTGTACCGTATACTCATGCTAATGTTTTATGTAGCCTTGCTTAAAGTAAATGTAAAAATTGGTATCTTTTAATATGATAAAAATCTTATTACAGAATATTGAAGGAACATAAAACCCAAAAAGCATCTCTGCTCAGATAGAACATACCATTTTAAATAACTTTCCAATATACTTCTGTTATTTTTCTTCATTCTATTGGTACTCTTTGTTGACTGAGCAGCAATTCACTTCAGGGAGATAGCTGAACACATCAGGTGAGCCAATAAAAGAGTCATATATGTGCAGCCTCTAATAAGCAGCTAGCTTCCTAGTAGTGTATTGCTGCTGCTGAGCAAACCTAATTATGTCTTTCATCAAAAGGATGCCAAAAGAACAAAGCAAATAAAATAGTAAATTAGAAAGCTGTTTAAAATGTCATGCTCTATCTGAGTCACGAAAGTTTATTTTTATCTTTACTGTCTCTTTAAATTCTGTGTGCTGTGTTAATTTAAGTGACAAATCTGTATCATGCCTTGAAAAATTACCTCCTTTTTTGTGCCAGAGAGACTGCAAGACTATTTTATTGTAATAAAAAAGATGTGGACATTTAAAGGGACAGTACACTCTAAAATTGTTATTGTTTAAAAAGATAGATAATCCCTTTGTAACCAACACTGTTACATTAAAACACTTTTTACCTCTGTGATTACCTTGTAGCTAAGCTTCTACAACTGCCCCCTTTTTTCAGTTCTTTTCACAGACTTGCATTTTAGCCACGATTAAACTTTCATGATTCAGATAGGGCTTGCAATATTAAACAACTTTTCAATTTACTTTTATTATCAACTTTGCTCTGTTCTCTTGGTATTCTTTATTGAAAGCTAAAACTATCCTAATTTCTAAGCCCTCAAAGGCCGCCTCTAATCTCATTGCATTTTTACAGTTTTACACAGTTAGACAGCACTAGTTCATGTGGGCCATAGATAACATTGTACTTGTTCCTGTGTAGTTACACAGGAGTTAATTGGTTAAAGGGACACTAAGGTCAAATTAAATTTTCATGATTCAGATACAGCATGTCATTTTCAACAACTTTGTGAAAGGTGTAGGGAAATAGTGCGCTGGTTTAAATAAAGTATCAAACCCCTTACAGTGTATTAGATCCTTCAATCTAATCTTTTACGATTTTCAACAACTTTCCAATTTACTTCCATTAACAAAATGTGCACAGTCTTTTATATTTACATTTTTTGAGTCACCAGCTCCTACTGAGCCTATGCAAGAATTCACAGATTAAATGTATATGCATTTGTGATTGGCTGATTGCTATCACATGGTACAGGGGGAGTGGAAATATTCATAACTTTGAAATTTGTTAGAAAAAAATCTACAACTCATTTGAAAATCAGAGTAAATGCTATTGTATTGTCTTGTTATCTTGCATTTGCTGATTATGCAAACATACTGTGTTTATATGTGAGCGGCATTGCACAAGCATTTCACAAGGAATGCTTGTGCAATGCCGCCCCCGGCAGATTTGCGGCCAATTGGCCGATAGCAGGGGGTGTCAATCAACCCGATCGCTTCTTAACTCCTGTTTCCGGCGAGCCTGACGGAAACAGCTGCATAAGGCAGCATACAGGGCTTGATAAATCGGCCCCATAGAGTCTAAAAAGCTTGTCATGCATATATTTAACCTCTAATGTACCCTGTATGATGGCTGTTGTTTTTAAGTAACATGGGTGTCCCCAACCTCACTATTCCCGAATACCTCAAGAAGTGAGGCACGCAGTAAAATCACCGTCTCTCTGCTGTCGGCAAGACCTGTGCTATTTCAGGGTTCAAAACAATAGGGCACATACAGTCATGGCCAAAAATATTGGCACCCCTGCATTTCTGTCAGATAATGCATCACTTCGCCAAGAAAATTGTTGCAATTACAAATGTTTAGTCATTCTCATGTTTATTTCTATTGTTTGTATTGGTATGACACAAAAAAGTGGAGAAAGAAAGCCAAATCTGACACATTCCACACAAAACTCCAAAAATGAACTGGACAAAATTACTGGCACCCTGAATTTAATATTTGGTAGCACACCCCTTGGAAAAAATAACTAAAATCAATCGCTTCCTGTAACCATCAATGAGTTTCTTACACCTCTCCACTGAAATTGTGGACCACTCTTCTTTCGCCAACTGCTCCAGGTCTCTCCGATTGGAAGGGTTCCTTTTCTCAACTGCTGTTTTGAGATCTCTCCACAGGTGATCTATGGGATTGAAATCTGGACTCATTGCTGGCCAGTTCAGTACTCTTCAGCGCTTTGTCTTAAACCATTTCTGGGTGCTTTTTGATGGGTGCTTTGTGTCATTGTCCTGCTGTAAGACCCATGACCTCTGACAGAGACTCAACTTTATGAAATTGGGCCCTACATTGCACTACAGAATTCTTTGTTAGTCTTCAGATTTCATAATGCCATGCACACAGTCAAGACATCCAGTGCCTGAAGCAGCAAAGCAACCCCAAAACATCAGTGAACCTCCACCATGTTTGACTGTAAGGACTGTATTCTTTTCTTTAAAAGCCTAATTTATTTTTCTGAAAACAGTAGAATGATGGGCTTCACCAAAAAGCTAAAGTTTTGTTTTGTCTGTCCACAGCACATTCTCCCAAAAGAGTTTTGGCTTCCTCAGGTAAGTCTTAGCAAACTTCAATCTGGCTTTTTTTGCGTTTCTGTGTAAGCAGTTGGGTCCTCCTGGGTTTCCTACCATAGCGTATCTTTTAATTAAGATGGTGACGTATAGTGCGAGCTGAGACATTTGTACCCTGTGCCTGAAGGTCAGCTTGAATTTGTCTGGAAGTTGATCGAGGTTCTTTAGCCACCATTCGAACAATCCTTTGTTGCATTCTTTCGTCCACGTCCAGGGAGATTAGCTACAGTGCCATGGGCTGTAAGCCTCTTCACAAGATTGCGCACAGTGGACACAGGAACAGTAAGATCTCTGGAGATGGACTAGTAACAATGAGATTGTCCATGCTTTTCCACAATTTTCTTCCTCAGACAATTCTTTGCTGCTCTTTCTCTTCTCCATGCTCAGTGTTGCGCACAGAGACACACAACAAAAAGGTTGAGTACATTTTTCACCATTTTAACTGGTTGCCGGTGTGATTTCTATATTGTCAGCACCTGTTAATTGATACAGGGGAGTTTAATTACAAATTACAGGAGCATCACAAACTTGGAACTCTTACAATTTTGAGAAGGAGCCAATAACTTTGTCCAGTCCATTATTGGTGGAATGTGTCAAATTTGGCTTTTTTTCCTCCACTTTTTTGTGTCATACCATGAGCATGAGAATGCCTAAACATTTGTAATTGCAACAATTTTCTGGGCAATGTGGCACATTATCTGACAGAAATGCAGGGATGCCAATATTTTTGGCCATAACTGTGTGTGTCATTAAGGGGTTAAAATTATTTTTTTCTATGAAAGCTTTTATTTTGCACAAATTAATAAAAAAATAAAATCTTGACTTTAGATAATTTTTTTGGTCATTTTATTATTTCAAAATACAACTTGATGCTGAGCTGTAGGTTGCAATATGATTTTAAAATGTGTTCTTTCCAAAAAGTATATCTATTCTGAGTTAATAAACCTTGCCAATAAGTGCTATAGTTCTGTCATCTTTCACATAAAAGCTGACAACTAGAAGTGCTGTTCTTCCCTAGAATATTTACTGCTAACTTCTCTCATTTCATATTACCTTAACTCCCTCTTTCTAAATCTAATTCAGCTTTAAAATATCTGCAGTACCCCATCGCCCACCTTTTTATTCTCTACCCATTTAAACTGTCACTGTTCACAGGTGAAATAAATCAGGAAACTTAGATGAATACAGTCGCTTGCCTACCACAGAGGTCTGTTACACACACTGCATAGCAGTGAGCTGCAGTCTTCTCTAGTAGCAAAGGGGTTAAAGCATATCTCTGGAGATTGTCACCTATTATCCTGAAACAAAACCTATCCTGTTTTAGCAATGATATATGGTGGTGTATACTGGGTGGTGTATACTGGGTGGTGTATACTGGGGGCGGGGGGCTGCTGCCTTTTTTTTTTGCTTCTAGTGTTGCCTGATACAGAGTTGTGACTGCAAGGATCTCAGAGGTCTTAATAGAGACTGGGCCTTCACCTCTAGGGCCCCCATCTGGCACTACAATAAGTATTGGTTTTGCTACAGGGGACCTTGTAGGGTCTTGCCCCTCTGTGTCCAAAATAGGGCTCACAGTGTAATAATTGTTATGAAGTGTGCAATATTGTGGCAAGGTTTCAAAGATGGCCACCACAGTGTGGCTGTACAAAAAAATCCCAACATACTTGTAAAGGAATGCAGCACAAGTGCATATCTTATGGTGCAAATTAACCAAACAGAAAGGACAAAATACAATCACAGCTCCGATGTGGCTGCTGGCACAGCTTCTTCTGATTTAAAGAACTCTTTCTTAATAAGGGGCCCTGTCACAGCCTTTGGCTAGGAGTCTAGTGAGGTTTTGTTATGCACCTGACCTGGTATAATATTAAAGGGACAGTTTACCCTATTTTTCCCCTTTAACCCTTTGAGTGCTAAGCACTTTCCCACCTGGTTGCTAATATTTTTTTAATGTTGTTGTTGTTAGCACTCAAGGGGTTAATGTGTTCCCAATGATCAATTTTACCTGCTGGAGTGTATTTCAATTATTTACACATTGCTCCTTTACCTTTATATCAGCCTTTGAGATAGCTCATTTTGACTGTGGT